>NC_057798.1:467289967-467326757 GCF_018294505.1 Triticum aestivum | reverse complement strand
AAAACGAACGAAACGGACCTCCTACGGTCGAAACGGGGGTCCTGTTGATCGGGAGGTGTGTGGCGTACCGCAAAACGGATGAAACAGACTTGCGTTAGAGCGCTACGGTCGAAACGGGGGGGAGGGGTGTGGCGTACTGCAAAACGGGACTCCACGGGATACTGTTCATCTCCACCGTCGACCTCCTCCAGCCTCCACGGGCTACTGTCGACCTCCTCCGGCCTCCACGGGCTCCTGTTCATCCAGCCTCCACCGCGCGCTACTCCACCGGCTACTATTCAACCACCCCTCCACGGGCACCCCTCCACCGTCTACTGTTCATCCAGCCCTCCACACCACGGGGTCCTGTTCAACCACCCCTCCACGGCCACCCCTCCACCATCTACTGTTCATCCGGCCCTCCACACCACGGGTTCCTATTCATCCAGAGGCAACGCCACCGCTCACTGTTCATCCAAACCCCTCCGCAACGCTCGCTGTTCATCCAATCGATCGGCTTCAGTTAGCAGCAGTAGCGAAGGAATCGCTCCATCGGGTTCAGTTAACAGCCATCGATCGATCGCTCGGGTTCAGTAATGCGTAGCCTGCAGTGCAATCGCTCGGGTTCAGTTAGAGCCCAATGCCTCGCTCGGCTTCAGTTAGAGCCAATGCCTCGCACACACACGCGCGTACGTACGAGAGAAACGCGCATCGCTCGGCCCCCGACCTCCCACCGTAACCGGCAACTCCCTGAAATTTTCCTCCCCCTCGCTTCTACCACGGTTTTTTCCGTCATGGACGGCCCAAAGAATGTCATGCAGCTATGTCTCCGGCCCGCCCAGGACGAAAAGTCCATTTTCGGTCATGATTTTTTGTCATAGAAGTAGGAGCCCACCACATCTATGATGATACCGGGTTTTGTCACAATTATCATCATAGAAGTGTCATATGTATGACAGGAAAAAAATTCGTTCGGCCCAAAATGTCACAGATGTGTCTTTTTTTTGTAGTGCCTACAAGTGCCTAGAGCCTATATCATGCATTGGAATTGCTTGGGACCTCAAAAATTTAACATGCAAGCTCAAGAACATGGTCACCTATGCAGCAAAAATTTGCAATGAATAAAGCACTAGAACAAAAACTAATTGGACCAATGGAGGAGTCACATACCAAGCAACAATCTCCCAAAGCAGTTTTGTGAATGGAGCTTTGAGCAAGGAGATCGAAAATCGCACCAAAACGAGCTAGAACTCGTGCTTGAGCTGGATGGGGATTTTTTTGGGTAGAAGATGAAGTGTGTGGGTGCTGGCATAAGTGGAGGGGGGCCACCAGGGGCCCACGAGATAGGGGGCGCGCCCTCCACTCTCGTGGCCTGGTGCTTGCCCCTCCTACAGTGATTTCAGTGCCTAAAATCCTCAAATATTCCAGAAAAAATCATACTAAATTTGCAGGGCATTTGGAGCACTTTTATTTTCGAACTATTTTTCAATGCACGGATAATTCAGAAAATAGACGGATAATACTATTTTTGCTTTATTTATTTTAAATAACAGAAAGTAAAAAAATAGGGTACAGAAGGTTGTGCCTTCTAGTTTCATCCATCTCATGATCATCAAAATGAATCCACTAATAAGGTGGATCAAGTCTTGTTAACAAACTCATTCTGAATAACACGGAACCGGATAAATTTTGCATAACACTAAGTTACCTCAACGGGGATATAAAAATCCCCAACAATAAGAATATTATACTTTTTCTTGACAGTAGGGAGAGGAAATTCAAAACCTCCAAGAATAGTAGTTGGAACTTTTTCAATAGATATGATGCCATGAACTTGAGATTGTTTCCTCGGAAAGTATACCGTATGCTCATTACCATTAACATGAAAAGTGACATTGCCTTTGTTGCAATCAATAACAGCCCTGCAGTATTAACAAAAGGTCTACCAAGGATAATAGACATACAATCGTCCTCGGGAATATCAATAATGACAAAGTTCATTAAGATAGTGACATTTGCAACCACAACGGGCACGTCCTCACAAATACCGACAGGTATAGCAGTTGATTTATCAGCCATTTGCAAAGATATTTCAGTAGGTGTCAACTTATTCAATTCAAGTTTACGATATAAAGAGATAGGTATGACACTAACACCGGCTCCAAGATCACATAAAACAGTTCTAACGTAATTTCTTTTAATGGAGCATGGTATAGTTGGTACCCCCGGATCTCCAAGTTTCTTTGGTATTCCACCCTTAAAAGTGTAATTAGCAAGCATGGTGGAAATTTCAGCTTCCGATATCTTTCTTTTATTTGTAATGATATCCTTCATACACTTAGCATAAGGATTTACTTTCAGCATATCAGTTAAACCCATACGTAAGAAAATAGGTCTAATCATTTCAGCAAAGCGCTCAAAATCCTCATCATCCTTTAACTTAGATGGTTTAAGAGGAAAGGGCATGGGTTTCAGAACCCATGGTTCTCTTTCTCTATCGTGCTTCCTAGCAACAAAATCTCTCTTATCATAATGTTGATTCTTTGATTGTGGGTTATCAAGATCAACGACAGGTTCAATCTCTACATCATTGTTTTTGCTAGGTTGAGCATCAACATGAACATTATCATTAACAGTATCACTAGGTTCATGTTCATCACCTGATTGAGTTTCAGCATCAGAAATAGAAATATCATTGGGATTCTCAGGTGTGCCTACAGTGGGTTCACTAGAAGCATGCAAAGTCCTATCGTTTTTCTTTTTCTTCTTTTTAGAAGAACTAGGTGCCTCTAAATTATTTCTCTGAGAATCTTGCTCGATTCTCTTAGGGTGGCCTTCAGGATACAAAGGTTCCTGAGTCATTCTACCAGTTCTAGTAGCCACTCTAATAGCAAAGTCATTTTTATTATTTAATTCATCAAGCAAATCATTTTGAGATTTAAGTACCTGCTCAGCTTGAGTAGCAACCATAGAAGCATATTAGCTAACGAGGTGAAGTGCATCTTTAACTCTAGCCAGATTATCACTTACACGTCCTATCTCGAAAGCATTATTCTTTAACTCTCTACCAACATAAGCATTAAAACTTTCTTGTCTAGCCATAAAGTCATCAAATTAATCTAAGCATGGGCTATGAAATTTAGTAGAGGGGATTTCAACTTTATCATATCTATAGAGAGAATTTACCTTTACTACCTGTGTCGGGTTATCAAGACAATATGGTTCTTCAAAAGGTGGTATATTAAGACCATGTATTTCTTCAATAGGAGGTAAATTCTTAACATCTTCAGCTTTAATACCTTTTTCTTTCATTGATTTCTTTGCCTCTTCCATATCTTCGGGACTGAGAAATAAAACACCTCTCTTCTTCGGAGTGGGTTTAGGAATAGGCTCAGGAGTTGGCTCAATTGGTTCAGGAATCACTTCAGGAATGGGCTCAGGAAGAGTCCAGTTATTTTCATTAGTCACCATATTATTCAATAATATTTCAGCTTCGTCGACTGTTCTTTCCCTGAAAACACAACCAACACAACTATCCAAGTAGTCCTTGGAAGCATCAGTTAGTCCATTATAAAAGATATCAAGTATTTCATTTTTCTTAAGAGGGTGATCAGGCAAAGTGTCGGTGTCAAAACCGGCGGATCTCGGGTAGGGGGTCCCGAACTGTGCGTCTAGGCGGATGGTAACAGGAGACAAGGGACACGATGTTTTACCCAGGTTCGGGCCCTCTTGATGGAGGTAAAACCCTACGTCCTGCTTGATTGATATTGATATTGTGGATGTTTACAAGAGTGGATCTACCACGAGAGCAAGGAGGCTAAACCCTAGAAGCTAGCCTATGGTATGATTGTAATGGTTGTTGTTGTTGTTGTGTCCTACGGACTAGAGCCATCCGGTTTATATAGACACCGGAGAGGGCTAGGGTTACATAGAGTCGGTTACAATGGTAGGAGATCTACGTATCCATATCGCCAAGCTTTCCTTCCACGCCAAGGAAAGTCCCATCCGGACACGGGACGAAGTCTTCAATCTTGTATCTTCATAGTCTTGGAGTCCGGTCAATGATGATAGTCCGGCCGATGATAGTTCGGCTGATGATGATAGTCCGGCTATCCGGACACCCCCTAATCGAGGACTCCCTCAGTAGCCCCTGAACCAGGCTTCAATGACGATAAGTCCGGCGCGTATATTGCTTGGCATTGCAAGGCGGGTTCCTCCTCCGAATGATAGAAGATTGTGAACACCAGGATAGTGCCTGGCTCTGCAAAATAAATTCCACATTCCATCGTAGAGAGAATAATATATACACAAGTTCAATCTGCTGACGTTTTTTGTGGCATGACATCACGCCACTACCAAGCCATTACTTGAATCGTTTTTTACTCTACCACCTCAGCGCATTTAGCGAAGCGGTTTCCTTGGCACCTCTTGTCGAAGCAGAGATCGTGTTCCCCCTTAATCCGGGATTCTCATCAATACGGACGTGGGTAACCCAACCGCGCCATTGATGGTGACGCTTGGGGGATAAGCGAGTTTTACCAGGCCGGTGGGGGACGCGTAGACTTCGCCCGCCCATATAAGGGATAAGGATTCACTTTTTCACCTATGCCTTCTTCCTCCTTTGCTTATCCATCTCTGCGCACCCGAGCTCCAGCGCCCAAGCCCGCACATCTCGTCTCAACCTTCCCCAGTTATGTCCGGAGCGGGAGGCAAGTGGATGACCTCCTCCGTTACGGAGGAGCACATCGAAAGACTGCGCAGCGCCGGCTACCTGTCCGGCGACATCGCGCACCGGCTGCTCGACGAGGGGCAGCTCATCCCCACCCCCAGGCCCCATGAGAGGGTCGTTTTTCTTCGCCACTTCCTCCGTGGACTGGGTTTTCCACTTCACCCCTTTGTCCGGGGGCTCATGTTCTACTATGGCCTGGATTTCCATGATCTGGCGCCGAACTTCATCCTCAACATCTCGGTGTTTATCGTCGTGTGCGAGGCCTTCCTCTGCATCCAGCCCCACTTCAGCTTGTGGCTCAAGACCTTCAATGTCGAGCCGAAGGTAGTGAAGGGCACTCAAGCGGAGTGTGGAGGTGCCATGTTGGGCAAGATGCCCAATGTCCTTTGGTTCGAAGGGGCCTTCATGGAATCCGTCAAGGGGTGGCAATCGGGGTGGTTCTATATCACCGAGCCGCGCGACCCTAAGTGGGCGGCGGCCCCCGAGTTCAGATCTGGTATCCCCATGCAGCTCACCTCCTGGAAAGAGAAGGGCTTGCTGTGGGGTAGTTCGGAGGAGCTGACGGGACTCCAAGCCTGTATCCAGAAGCTGGTGAAGAAGCTCAGGCTGGTTAACGTGGTCCAAGTCATGCTCGTCCGCCGGATTCTCCCATGCCAAGAGCGGGCATTCAATCTGTGGGAGTTCAATCCGGAGCAGCACCAGGCGCTGAGCAGGCTCTTCGACACGACGTACGAAGGTGCCTGGAGGGTGTTGTTTAAGGGCGCCGAAGCCCCCGCATCCGCGACTGAAGATCGCGGATTTCACTCGCAGCGCCAAGCCGACGAGGTAAGTGATTCTACCCCTTTACGGGACACTTGCTTTTCATAGTTTGACTCTATGCAGGTTTTAATTTCCCCTTTTCCTTTGACAGGACTGGATGAGGAAGGCGGAGCAGATTATCTGCCCGGCTCCCATGCCAGAAAACCCAGTAGACGCCCATCTAGCGAGGCTGCTGGTTCCGGCACCGCACGTGGTGCCGGAGAAGAAGGCCAAGAAGGAGGCCACGGGTGCTCGAAAGAGTTCCCGTTTTCAAGTGTCCGACGACTCCGGGGCAGACTCCTCCCCCGAAAACGAGGAGGAGAAAGAGGACTCTCTCCCAGAGGAGGGAGAGAGGAAGAGGAAGGCTTCCCCAACAGGGGAGGCCGAAGGGTCCAAGAGGGGAAGGACTATTCCCCCGGAGAGCTCCGCCAACATCAACGTTGGCGAGGAAGAATGGCCTTCAAGGGCCAGGCCTCCAGCGAGATCGTAAGTATCCGGATTCTTGAGTGATTTATAATTTCTTTTTCTGTGTCACATAGTGTCATTCTGATGCCGCATGCTGCCTGTAGTCCGCCAATGATGATCTCCCCGCTTCATCGAGCGGGTCGTTGGCTCCGTCGGATGTAGATTCCATCCCGACTGCCTCCACCCCTCGCGACACCGAGGACGCCGAGGTGGGATCCCAAGAAGGGACCCATCAGGGGGAGGCTCCGGAGGCGCCACAAGGCGTCCTCCCGGACTTTGCGCCGGACTCCATATCGGAACCTGCAGTGGTTCCGGAGTCCGGCAGGCGGCCCCTTCGCACGAAGGGCAAGACTGTGACGCCGGCGGCTTCTGTCCAACCGGAGGCGCCGGACAATTTGTTGGAGGCGCTGCAGAGCGCTTCCATCGAGGAAGAACACCGCACTGTTATGAGTGCGGTGATTCAGAAGGTACAGCTTGCCAAGGGCGGGCTGACCGAAGCCTGCAATAGCCTTCTATCAGGCTTTGAGGTAAGAAAAAATATGCAATGTAATACCGCATAGACAGTAGCCCCTGATGCTCGGTTCGGTGTTCGGAAAGAAAAGCCGGACTGAGGATCTGAAAAAAAAAGAAGATATACGCAGGGTTGCTAAAAAATTATGTCAATATGGGTTGCAGGCTGCGCTGCTGACCTCTATCGCACTGACTGTGGAGGTTGGTGCTTTGAAGCAGGAGCTCGAGCGGTCCGAGCAAGAGCTCGGCCGCGCCAAGAAGCAGCTCCAGGACAAAGAAGGTGAGTAACACCACTTTGAACTTGTACCTTACAGAAAAAGATTTAGGTTGCAACAAAAAATAACAAGGATAACATGGGTACTGCAGGGGCCATGAACGAGGTGGCGACCCTGAAGGAGGTCGTGTCTGCGGCCGAACGCAATGCGGCCGTGGAACGGGCAGAGCGAGAAAAGCAGGAGGCGCGGGTGGCGGTGGTTCAGCAAGAGCTCCAGGCTCTCATGGAAAAGCATGAGAGTTTGGAGCGTGACTCAAAGACTCGAGAGTCCGAGCTTGCCTCGGCTCTCGAAAGTGCCAAGACTGCCAAGGCCGATGCCCATAAGTCCCTTCAGGAGATTGAGTTGGTGAGGAAGATAGCGGCGGGTAAGGCATTTTTCATGCAAAGCAAGCATGTGAATGTAAATTACGTGTTACTTACCCGAATTCGGAGCTCTCCAGGGGCGTTTGCAGATCTGCCTCGCAGCGTGTCTGACGCCGCCGTATTCTACCGAGCCGAGGAGGGGAGCTCAACGGAGAAGGTCTTCTGGTCTCAGTATGTTGAGGCCGGCCATCCGGTGCCCCCTAGCGACCAGCTGAAGCAGCTGGTCGAGCTCCACAAGGTGGCCGAGCAGGCCATGAAGGGCCTCATAGTCCGGCTGTGGCCTGGAGAGGCCATGCCTGGGAGCTACTTCGGTCTCGTGCGACGGTTCGTGGATGCGTGCCCCTGGGTGGAGGTTATCAAGCGCTCCGCCTGTATTGAAGGTGCTCGTCGGGCCCTTGCCCGCGCAAAGGTGCATTGGGGCAAGCTGGATGCGGAGAAGCAAATCACTGACGCGCCACCAGCGGGCAAGGAATATCGTACGCCCGAGATGTACTATAAGACTGTCCTGAAGGGTGCCCGCAAAATTGCGGATGAGTGCCCCAGGGATGTAATTATTGAGTAAATTCGTAATGTGTTATCCTGTGCGCTGAAAACTTTGTTCATATGCGCTAAGCAACGCTTGTTAATTTAAAATATTACCTTCTGTGCGGCCATTTATTAAATCTGAGAGATGGCAAGTCGTCGGCTTCAGCCCCCATGCGATGAGTGCTGGGGTGTTCGGGATAAACTTGAGCACTCTTGTTCCCATTTTTGGGTCCATCTAGGGAGGCGCTCAACACAACGAACAAGGCAACCGGACTTATAGTGCTTGAACACTCTCACTTAGCCATAGAATTCTATAATTTTAAATTTTGGCGAAGCCCCTAGTATTCGGAAGACCGAATTTGGGGCGCTACCCACGCCTTCATCAGACATTATCCGGAACTTCGCTCGAAGCGGCGTAGGTCTTTAAGGACCCGAAAGGACCTCTCGAACAGCAACCGGTCTCTCGCCTTATCATGCCAGTCAGTTTTAGCTTTCTCCACTGAGGCGTTAACCCGGCTCAACCGGGGCGCAATCGCAGTGGTTCTCCCAGTGCTACCTTAGCCGATAGAACGGAACGTAAGGTGCCAAACATGGGAGCCGGGCAAACCCAACTATTGACCCAAGACATGATTCGGAGCCGATTCATATAATGCTATAAGTTCGGGGTGCCGCACTTGTGAAAGTGTTCCGACTTTATCACACCATAATGCGGGGAACATAAGCCCCTGGTGTATTTGGCCGCACCAAAATGTACGGATGCAACATGTCGTAAATGAACATATATATATATAAGTTAATGCAATTATGGGCAAAAAGTGCTGCATTTTATTCGAGAAGAGCTGCTATGAGTGCGGAATGATACAAATAGTGCGGAAAGCAAGGGATTGGACGAATTAAAGGCGTCTCCCTCCAGGGGTAGGCCGCGGAATGGTGTATTTAACAAATTTAATGCTCGTAATGGAGACCACCTGAGTGTTCGTCACGGCCTTTGTCCCTCCCTGGCTGTTGCATCATGAGTTCGGCAGGTTTGCCGCCGGACAGAGTTCTGTATAAAAAAGAGAGAAATAAAAGATAAAAAGAGCGACACACTTGGGAGCCCCTGGTGTGGTCGAACCGCACTCTGGGTCTGTTGTGGTTGTGCCTCTCCCCCTATGCCCATGGTATCTCCAGGGCGTAATTATGTACGCGGAGAGTTTGTCTTACAATTGTGCGAGGGCTGGGGTTGAGGCCGCATTGCTACTCATGCTCGGAACGTGCCAGGTGGTCTTGGTTGATGTTGCTCCGGGCGCGTTTGGCCGTGTCCGGTCGTTTAACGGCTGGACTCGAAAATTGCCTTAAAAGGCTGCTCTGTACTTCTGCCGCGAGAGCCGCTGTATGTTCCTCCGTACGGAGGGAGCGTTCCGTGTTTCCATTGACCGTGATGACTCCACGAGGGCCTGGCATCTTGAGCTTAAGGTATGCATAATGCGGCACCACGTTGAATTTTGCGAACGCGGTTCGTCCGAGCAGAGCGTGATAGCCACTGCGGAACGGGACTGCGTCGAAGATTAACTCCTCGCTTCGGAAATTATCCGGGGATCCGAAGACCACTTCCAGTGTGACTGAGCCTGTACAACTGGCCTTGACACCTGGTATGACGCCTTTGAAGGTTGTCTTTGTAGGTTTAATCCTTGAAGGGTCTATGCCCATCTTGCACACTGTATCCTGATAAAGCAGGTTCAGGCTACTGCCGCCGTCCATCAGGACTCTCGTGAGGTGAAATCCATCGACGATTTGGTCTAAAACCAATGCGGCGAATCCGCCATGGCGGATACTGGTCGGATGGTCTCTTCGATCGAAAGTGATCGGGCAAGAGGACCATGGGTTGAATTTTGGGGTGACTGGCTCCATCGCGTATACGTCCCTTAGTGCACGCTTCCGCTCCCTCTTGGGGATATGCGTTGCGTATATCATGTTTACCGTCCGAACTTGAGGGGGGAATCCCTTTTGTCCTCTGTTGTTCGGCAGCCGGGTCTCTTCCTCGTCATCGCTGTGTAGCCCCTTGTCATTGTTTTCGGCGATTAATTTGCCTGCCTGCTTGAATACCCAACAATCTCTGTTGGTGTGGTTAGCTGGCTTTTCGGGGGTTCCATGTATTTGACAGGAGCGGTCGAGTATTCGGTCCAAATGGGACAGGCCCGGAGTGGTTCTTTTGAATGGCTTCTTCCGTTGACCGGGCTTGGAGCCTCAGAATCCGGTGTTGACTGTCGTATCCTCATTGTTGTCACCGTTAATGCGGCGTTTGTTTTTGTTTTGACGCGACTTGCCATTGCGGTCCTTGGTATCCAGACTGCCAGCGTTTTTGCTGAGGTTGTTGCTGCGAGCTAGCCAGCTATCCTCTCCCGCACAGAAGCGGGTCATGAGTGATGTGAGGGCTGCCATGGATTTTGGCTTTTCCTGTCCTAGGTGCCGGGCTAGCCACTCGTCGCGGATGTTATGTTTGAAGGCAGCGAGGGCCTCTGCATCTGGACAGTCGGCGATTTGATTTTTCTTTGTTAAGAACCGTGTCCAGAATTGCCTGGCCGATTCGTCTGGCTGCTGGATTATGTGGCTTAGGTCATCTGCGTCCGGTGGTCGCACATACGTGCCCTGGAAGTTGTCGAGGAATGCGGCTTCCAGGTCTTCCCAGCATCCAATTGACTCTGCGGGCAGGCTGTTAAGCCAATGCCGAGCTGGTCCTTTAAGCTTGAGCGGGAGATATTTGATGGCGTGAAGATCGTCGCCGCGGGCCATATGTATATGGAGGAGATAATCCTCAATCCAAACCGCGGGGTCTGTTGTGCCATCGTAGGATTCGATATTAACGGGTTTAAACCCTTGAGGGATTTGATGATCCATTACTTTGTCAGTGAAGCATAGTGGGTGTGCGGCACCTCTGTATTGAGCAATATCGCAACGTAGCTCGAGAGAGCGTTGTCTGCTGTGTTCGGCCCGGCCGGAGTAGTTGTATCCGGCGCGAAGGTATTCGTCGTGGGTCTTGGGGCGCCCACGTGATCCACAGATAGATCTGGATTGTCTTGCCTTGTCCTCCAATATATCCTGCAAGTCCGGCGCGTTCCCCCGTGGCTTCATGCTTTTTGAGCGATGCCGGGGTACGGTTTTGGTGGAGGGCTTGCATGCCTCTCTGTCGCGGCCACGAGGTGGTCGGTCTGCCGTATTGTGCGCTGGTGATGCAGGTTTGTACGCTTCCTCCTCTAGTCGGGGGAGCAACTTGCGTTTTGGGTAACTTTTGGAGGGGCGTTCGAGTTCATACTCTTCGGCCGCGAGGACCTCGGTCCATCTGTCAACCAGTAGGTCTTGATCAGCTTGAAGCTGTTGCTGCTTTTTCTTTAGGCTGTTTGCCGTGGCCATTAGCCTGCGTCTGAAATGCTCTTGTTCGACGGGATCCTCAGGCACGACGAATTCGTCGTCGTCGAGGCTTGCCTCGTCTCCGGAGGGAGGTGAGTAATTATCATCCTCGACCTCTTCGTCTGCCGCCCTCTCGTGAGGGCTTGCTTCTGCCTCCTCCTGCGCTGGATCGTGCTGGAGGGGGTTGTCTTCGGCACTTTCTGGGGTGTTATTATCTCCTGTGCCGGAATCTCTATTCTTGTTGTGGCGGGATTTAGAGCGGCGCCGCTGATGCCGGCGCTTGGGCTGTTCCTTTAAGGAATCGGCCTCCGTTGCTTCTTCGCCGTCCCCATCTTTTGGGGTGTCCACCATATATATGTCGTATGACGAGGTGGTCTTCCAGTGTCCTGTAGGCACTAGTTCCTGATAGTCTCCGGCATCGTCGTTCATACCGTCGATGTCTTCGGAGTCGTAGTCGAGTACGTCGGTTAGATCGTCGACGGTGGCTACGAAGTGGGTGGTGGGTGGGCCCTGAATTTCTTCGTCGTCCGCATCCCAACCATCCTGGCCGTAGTTCGGCCAGGGCTCTCCGGATAGCGAGAGATGCTTCAGCGAATTTAAGATATCGCCGAAGGGTGAGTGCTGAAAGATGTCCGCAGTGGTGAATTCCATGATCGGCGCCGAGTTGGATTCGACCGGCAGGGGCGTAGGAGGTTCGGAGTCCGGCAGAGAGTCCGGCACCTCGGAGTCATGAGCTTTATGCGGGACAAGGTAAGTGTTCGGCTCCATCGCCGTAGAAGTTGTAGCTCCCGAGGCGGTGTCCAGCCATCTGTCCTCGATCTGAGCGATCGGCTCCGGACTATCGGTCGGAGCGGATTCATGTGCGGCCTCCAAGGTGCTGTCCGGCGGCAGAGTTAGGTCGTGCCCATCGTGACAGCACGGCACGCTAGGCTGTGGCTCAGATCCATCGAAGATTAAGTCCCCGCGGATATCGGCCGTGAAGTTTAGGCTTCCAAACCTGACCTGACGGCCAGGGGCGTAGCTTTCGATCTGCTCTAGATGGCCAAGTGAGTTGGCCCGCAGTGCGAAGCCGCCGAATACGAAGATCTGTCCGGGGAGAAAAGTCTCACCCAGGACTGCGTCATTGTCGATTGAAGAGGCCATCAAGCCTATCGGTGACGACACAGAGGAACTCTCAATGAAAGCACCAATGTCGGTGTCAAAACCGGCGGATCTCGGGTAGGGGGTCCCGAACTGTGCGTCTAGGCGGATGGTAACAGGAGACAAGGGACACGATGTTTTACCCAGGTTCGGGCTTTCTTGATGGAGGTAAAACCCTACGTCCTGCTTGATTGATATTGATATTGTGGATGTTTACAAGAGTGGATCTACCACGAGATCAAGGAGGCTAAACCCTAGAAGCTAGCCTATGGTATGATTGTAATGGTTGTTGTTGTTGTTGTGTCCTACGGACTAGAGCCATCCGGTTTATATAGACACCGGAGAGGGCTAGGGTTACATAGAGTCGGTTACAATGGTAGGAGATCTACGTATCCGTATCGCCAAGCTTGCCTTCCACGCCAAGGAAAGTCCCATCCGGACACGGGACGAAGTCTTCAATCTTGTATCTTCATAGTCTTGGAGTCCGGTCGATGATGATAGTCCGGCCGATGATAGTTCGGCTGATGATGATAGTCCGGCTATCCGGACACCCCCTAATCCAGGACTCCCTCACAAAGCATTAAGTAACCAGAGAAGCCTCCCCCAAGCTTGTGGGAGACTCTCTTCTTTGATTTGCACAAAATTATATATTTCCCGCAAGGCAGCTTGTTTCTTATGAGCAGGGAAATATTTAGCAGAGAAGTAATAAATCATATCCTGGGGACTACGCACACAACCAGGAGCAAGAGAATTATACCAAGTCTTAGCATCACCCTTTAATGAGAACGGAAATATCTTTAGTATGTAATAATAGCGAGATGTCTTATCATTAGTAAACGGGGTGGCTATATCATTCAACTTGGTGAGATGTGCCACAACAGTTTCAGATTCAGTGCCATAAAAAGGATCGGATTCAACTAAAGTAATAATCTCAGGATCAACAGAGAATTCATAATCCTTATCAGTAACAAAGATAGGTGAAGTCGCAAAAGCGGGGTCATGTTTCATTCTAGCATTTAGAGTGTTTTGTTTTAGCTTAGCTAACAATTTCTTAAGATCTGAACTATCATTGCAAGCAAGAAAATCTCTAGCAGTTTCTTCATCCATAACATAACCCTCAGGAACAACAGGCAATTCATAATCATTCGGAGATCTTTCATCATCACTATCATCAATAATAGCATCTTCAATAATTTCATTCTCTCTAGCCCTAGCAAGTTGTTCATCAAGAAATTCACCTAATGGCACAGTAGTATAACGCACAGAAGTAGTTTCATCATAAGTATCATGCAAAGTAGAAGTGGCATCGTCGATAACATGCGACATATCAGAATTCATAACAGTAGCAGGTTTAGGTGTCGCAAACTTATTCATAATAGAAGGAGAATCTAGTGCAGAGCTAGATGGCAGTTCCTTAGATAAGAAGTAATAAATCATATCCTGGGGACTACGCACACAACCAGGAGCAAGAGAATTATACCAAGTCTTAGCATCACCCTTTAATGAGAACGGAAATATCTTAAGGATATAAAAATAGCGAGACTTCTCATCATTAGTTAACAGGGTAGCTATATCATTCAACTTGGTAAGATGTGCCACAACAGTTTCAGATTCAAGGCCATAAAAAGGATCAGATTCAACAAGAGTAATAATCTCAGGATCAACAGAGAATTCATAATCCTTATCAGTAACACAAATAGGTGAAGTAGCAAAAGCAGGGTCAGGTTTCATTCTAGCATTAAGAGACTGCTGCTTCCATTTAGCTAATAATTTCTTAAGATCAGATCTATCATTGCAAGCAAAGATTTCCCTAGCAGCTTCTTCATTCATAACATAACCCTTAGGAACAACAGGCAATACATAATCATTGGGAGAACCTTCATCATCACTATCATCAATAATAGCATCTTCAATATTTTCATTCCCCCTAACTCTAGCAAGTTGTTGATCAAGAAATTCACCTAATGGCAAAGTAGTATCACGCACAGAAGTAGTTTCATCATGCATAGCAGAAGTGGCATCATCAATAACATGCGACATATCAAAATTCATAGCAGTAGGAGGTTTAGGTGTCGCAAGCCTACTAATAACGGAAGGAGAATCTAGTGCAGAGCTAGATGGCAGTTCCTTACCTCCCCTCGTAGTTGAGGGCAAAATCTTGGTTTTAGCGTCTTTCAAGTTCTTCATAGTGATCAACAGATATAAATCCCAAGTGACTCAGAGAATAGATCTATGCTCCCCGGCAACGGCGCCAGAAATTAGTCTTGATAACCCACAAGTGTAGGGGATCGCAATAACTTTCGAGGGTGAAGTACAACCCAAATTTATTGATTCGACACAAGGGGAGCCAAAGAATATTCTTGAGTATTAGTAGTTGAGTTGTAAATTCAACCACACCTGGATAACTTAGTATCTGCAGCATAGTATTTAGTAGCAAAGTAGTATGATAGTAATGGTAACAGTAGCAAAAGTAAAGATAAATTCTTTTGGGTTTTTGTAGTAGTTGTAACAGTAGCGACGGAAAAGTAAATAAGCGAAGAACAATATGTGAAAAGCTCGTAGGCAATGGATCAGTGATGGATAATTATGCCGGATGCGATTCCTCATGTAATATCTATAACATAGGGTGACACAGAACTAGCTCCAATTCATCAATGTAATGTAGGCATGTATTCTGTAAATAGTCATACGTGCTTATGGAAAAGAACTTGCATGACATCTTTTGTCCTACCCTCCCGTGGCAGCGGGGTCCTAGCAGAAACTAAGGGATATTAAGGCCTCCTTTTAATAGAGAACTGGACCAAAGCATTAACACATAGTGAATACATGAACTCCTCAAACTACGGTCATCACCGAAAAGTATCCCGATTATTGTCACTTCGGGGTTGTCGGATCATAACACATAATATGTGACATTAGACTTGCAAGATAGGATCAAGAAAACACATATATTCATGAAAACATAATAGGTTCAGATCTGAAATCATGGCACTCGGGCCCTAGTGACAAGCATTAAGCATAGCAAAGTCATAGCAACATCAATCTCGGAACATAGTGGATACTAGGGATCAAACCCTAACAAAACTAACTTGATTACATGGTAAATCTCATCCAACCCATCACCGTCCAGCAAGCCTACGATGGAATTACTCACGCACGGCGGTGAGCATCATGAAATTGGTGATGGAGGATGGTTGATGATAACGACGGCGACGAATCCCCCTCTCCGGAGCCCCCGAACGGACTCTGGATCAGCCCTCCCGAGAGAGATTAGGGCTTGGCGGCGGCTCCGTGTCGTAAAACGGATGAAACTTTCTCTCTGATTTTTTTCTCCCCGAACGGGAATATATGGAGTTGGAGTTGAGGTCGGTGGAGGTCCAGGGGGGCCACGAGATAGGGGGCGCGCCCTACAAGGGGGGCCTGTCTCATGGACAGGCCCTGGGCCCCCTGGTGTATTTCTTTCGCCCAGAAATTCTTATTAATTCCAAAAAGTGCCTCCATGGATTTTCAGGACATTCCGAGAACTTTTCTTTTCTACACATAAAACAACATCATGGCAGTTCTGCTGAAAACAGCGTTAGTCTGGGTTAGTTTTATTCAAATCATGAAAATTAGAGTCCAAAACAAGGGCAAAAGTGTTTGGAAAAGTAGATACGTTGGAGACGTATCATGGGCCAGCCACCTGTTGGGCCCACATGTCATGGACACAAAGGAAGGTGCCTTAAGGCACCACAGCATAGTCCTGTCGGGGTGGTCGCGTGTGTCGGACGGACGCGTAGCACCCAGCCACCCACCCCCCTCCTTCGTCCCTCCCTCCCCCACTCCCTCCCTCGTCCCTCCCTCCCCTACTCCCTCCCTCGTGTCCCTCCCCCCCCAACAAAAAAGGACGACGACAAAATAAGTTTGCTCTTCCATGTTTCCGATTGAAATATCTGGCGGCCCCAGTTCTAGCCCTGCAAAATCTCTCTTCTCCATCGTCCCCTTCCACGCCCAGATTGCTCAAATCCCTAATTCGCCGCCAACCCAAGAAAAGTTCGAATCGCCCCTCGTCTCGTCTCTTTCCCCACCTATGTGCCGGACGACGACGACGAAGACGACGGCCGCGCTTCACCACCGCACCGGAGCTACCTCATCTACGCCCTCGTCCACCGCACCGGGTGGTCCACTGACAACGTCGGCCGCCACAACCAACGTGCCTCACAGACATGGAGTTCCACCGCATCAGGTGCGCTTCACCGACGCCGTCTCCCAGCTCACCGGGGCTACTTCACCGAGCACATCGTCACACCTCCGCCCCCCGAGGCCATTGGGGCTTCACCAACGGTCTCGTCCACCGCATCATAGAGCTCCACTGCCACTCAAGATCTGCATCCGTGCGTGGCCAGCCAACGCCAGTGCATCACCCTCAACGGCTCTGAAGTGACCCGCACTCTAGCTAGGCGAGCATGCCCAAACGCCGGCCCGAACTAGGTATCCACACATCACTCCCTTGTGCACTGTTCCGACGATGTTTGGATATCCTTTGACTGCTCTCTTAGCTTACATGCCTATGCAACTCTGACTTTAACTCTTATTTCTTCTGGAGATATCATCTGAAACAAGCAAATCCATTTTTTAGTGAAGCATGACGGCACTACGGGATCTGGTACACATCCTGCACACCCGTATAACCTTGTAAGTATCTGTCCTCTGGTACAACATCAAGGTCGATTCCTCTTATTTGATCAACCATTCGCCGTGTCAAAACTGCAGAGGGGGATGCAAGGAGCACAAGGCCTGCACATCCAAGCAAGTGGTTACATGGACTTGTACATGGAACATCCCAAGCGCAAGCAGAGCTGCAGTGAGCATGTACAACGAGCTAGCGTAAGTCCCTGCATTTCATTTAATTCATACTGGCATTCGTGTATTATTTGTGTGGAGTGGCGGATCCACGAATTCAAGTTATCAGGGGCGAACATTTAACTTAAAAAATACGAAGGCACTTGCACTCCGGAAATCAACATAACTTGAGAAATGTGAAGCTACATGCACTTTGAAAACCAGCTAATGATCCAAAGTAGTTCAGATTATAAACACTAAATGATGCAAGCACCAAAAAACACAAAATGCAACATGGTGTACAAGGACTACAAACATGGTCTGTACCTGCTTGAATTATTCGTCTCTGGCTGAAAATATCGAAGTGTAATTGCACCTATAACCAGTGCGCAAACTGCATATCAATATATCTATCCTGCACAAGTATGCCAATAGTTTCAAACAACAGATTAGAAAAGTATTTATGCTATGTTGTCATGATACGAGGACTTTATGGTAGATGGCCTCGACGTTTCCTCAAGCTATGAAAATGCACTATAATTTGCTTGTCATCAATGCCTGCAAATCTCTGTCTCTCTCAACATAGTAGATCATCATTAGACACTAAATCCTTCAACGAGCTTGCAAAATGCTTGCATTAGATCCCTCATTAGACACTATATGTTCATCACCAGGAGCATGTAAAATGTTTGCATCAAATCCTTCATTAGCAGTCTGTTCATTAGACACTTCAGGCTCAAGAACAACATGAGCTTGTATGTTTGCATCGGAAACTTGATTAGATACATCAGATTCAGTCAGTTCAGTATTGATTGGGGAGTTATAAAATAAGTAGAAATTGGTTTCATTTTCTCATAGATTCCCTACATACAAGTAGTTTTACAACACCGTCAGGTTTAACTATTGTCCAGAAATTGAAGAGTTGAATTAGATATAATCAAGGATGTGATGTACCTGCTCATTGCGCATGCTACTCTTGCAATCTGCGACTGTCCGTTTGTGCAAGCTCGATGCCATGCCCGCGCTGCCGCCGCTGCCTCCCACGTAGGCTACACCCAGGGTTAGATCTTCATCTTCTTGTCCTTCCGTTCGCTTAAAGACCGGCGACCGCCCTCCAACGAGGGCGCGAGGAAGTGTTGTGCCGGTCTGTCTAGTGGCGGCTAGGTTAGGAGTGAACCAGACTGGAGGCTGGAGCGAATCAATTGGGATATTTCCTGCTGTCGATCGATATGGGAGGCGCTCGTTTGGGCCGCGAGCCTGCTATAGGGCCTGCCATGCACTTATGTTATTGGCCCATCCAAATTGAAACATTTTTCTTCATTTTTTACATTGCCTGCTTGTGCGTTGGGACAAACAAAACTAGCCTGGGCCAACCTGGACGACTCAAACTAGGTGCACACTTTCCAGCCACCTGAGGCGGCTGCCCATACCAGCCCCTATGGTGGCGTCGCCCCATTTTGTGTGTAGGATTGGGTAGTGAAAAATATTCCAGTGGCGCTTTTGATTTACCCACAGAATGGTTGAATTGCTTGTTTCTATGAACTGAGTTCGCCAATAATATGAAGGATGTCAGTCTTTTCATCCGATTGTAGATTGCTTAGATCTCGATATGCCAAAAGTAATCGCATGAAATATACAGTAAAAGCCAGTGTGATGTGTGTGGCTACAACTAGTCTGACTACACTCCTCATATAACATATCAAGGACGCACCATCTGACTAGATTAACCATTCGACTTACCAATGCAGTGTGGGAAGAAAGAAGTATTGGGACTGTGTATCCAAGCAATTGATGCCATGGACTCCTTCGTACAACCTTGTAAACGAAAAAGAAGTTGCACTGTGCCTGTACAAAGAACTAGCGTAAGTTCAGTTACCTGCTCCTTGGAATTTTAGCTAGCCACTTATTGCAAAATTGTTCAATTACGTTGCTTGGCTTAATTTAGTTTGCTACTGATTACATAATGCCACAACCTGTTAATCATATTGTAGACTGCGCCTAGATATGTGTTTGATACTTACTGTTAAGAATTACCTGTTTGCATTAACTTAAATATCTACTTGTTTGTTTAACTGCTTTGCTGCTGCTACAGCGGGTTACAATGATGTTAATAACTACTTTTCAGCATCCAATTGAAACTCTTTAATTCCTTGTTTGTTTAACTGGTTTGCTGTTATAACTCCCAGTTGAGATGCTTTGCTAACTTCAACTTTTCTGAATCCAATCGGAACTTTAATGGCAAAACAGGTTAGCCCAAGATCAAAGAGCGAGGTCACCATGGATGTTGCATCATCCCACAGCAGTGGCACCGGCCCAATCGTGCATTATGAATTGCCAACTGTTGATGCTCTAGAGGCTAAACTAGTGGTAGAAAGAGATTCTGCTTCTGCACTTAGAGATGAAGTTGACATGTTGAGGAAGCAAACAGCACAATCACAAGCAGTACTCAAGACAACCATTAAATATTTGGTGGATTTCAAAACGAAGCAAGCTGAGACTGACCAGATTCTTAAGGTCCTGAAGGAAAAAAGGAAATTAAATTCCTACTTGGTAAATCATAGGTGAAATGTTCTTTCCATCGTTGAATAACCTTTGTGTTGTCTGTTCATGTAATCAATCAAACCATTTGTTTTAGAGATCTTGTAATAAATTTTTTTGGGTTTTTTGGTTTGTAATTTTATTTGAGCACAAGTCTATATTAATTGATAAGACTCGGAGACATTTCATTTGGATTGTTGTGCCAGACCTACAAATATGCTAATCAGGCTGAATGTGCATTCAGCAATAGTAGTAGTATAGATGGACCATAAGTGGCACGCATCGGAAAGGGCCAAGATGCTGGCTAAAAAAAGGATGCTGTTGTAGCCAAAAAAAAGTACAGCGGCCTGGCTTATGTATGTTAGTTGATATTATTGATCCATATACTCTATAAGTGTTTATATGTCTGTTAGTTCTCTACATTCTGGGTTGATTGACTCGGTATTTGAATCTTGATTCATTGCTTGTGTACATATCTAAATGGGAGTACACATTATGTTGCGTGTGACGTTTGAGTTGGACATGAAGTGTTCCAAATATTCAAATTCACCTTAAACTGGATTCTAGCTTCTGAATTTGAGTATCAGCATTTGTAAACCATATTCATATATGACAGTGGAATACATCTTTGTCGTCCTTTTGAAGATATATAAAAACACGTAGAATGATTTATAAAGATTGATATAGGAATACAAAATGGATTCGAATTTAGTTGCCAGGGTAAACGTGGATGCTTATTGTCCCAAAATTCGAAAGAAGCGGCAAAATGTCCACTCCCACGTCGGCTGCCCGAAGCCAAGTGTTTGGGAGATGGAAATTACTGTCTACCTATTACACAGACAATCCATCGGCCCGATTTCCACTGCTCTAAATAGGGGTAGGTCAGTAACTTCAATTAGACGTGACAGACCGCCTCTGAGCCCATTCCGACACGGTGGGAGTCAAACATGGGCGGCAAAACACATTTGATTCAAGCTCGTCCGAAAGACCTCTGTTTCTCCCTCCATTCCCCATTCATACACGGTGGGCGGCAAAACAAACTCGACTCGGCCGAAATCGATGTAGGCAAATATTTTCAATAGGGGCAGGTTTGTAACTTCACTTCGACGTGACACAACCGCCCTACCTGTCAGCCCCGTTCATACACCGTGGGTGCCAACCATGGCCGCCAACCACCCTCTCCTCGCCCGAAATCACTCTGGGCAAATATTGGCGAGATACGAGATTACCTTCCTATCCCCAACCGACGAGACGTACAAATTTTAAACGGAGGCTAAGTTCGTAACTTTCCCATATTTCAGACAGGCGCGTCCCAAAAACATGGTTCCCCGTACCTCTCCCTCCATTTTTCGATTCATACACCGTCCGCGCTAGAACACCCCATCCCCACACCAGCCTCCGTCCGCCACCCCATCCATCGCCGCCGTCCTCCACCACATCCATCGCCACCGTCCTCCACCATGTCGGGGCGCCTACCAAGACCACGTCGTCCACTCTTAGAGATGGACGTCTCTCATCCATGGTGACGGACCAATAGCCTTGCATCGCGTCCTCTCGCTTCATCGGCGTCGTCGTCCTCTTTGCCGGGGCCTTTCACACGACCTTCTCTTCCACCGCAATGGGACTTATCCCCCGATGCACCCGTCTACCATCGCAGATCTGCTTCAACGCCACCGACAGCCATCACCCCCCGGATGCCTACACGGTGCCACAAGAGAGGTGGCACTTCATATCTCCTCAACTTTTTGATCTCAACCAAAAAATAGATCTTAACTTGGTTACTCTACTTTCTTTTCAGCTCTTAGAATTTAGTTCTTAGTTCGAAGCAAACAATGGATGGTAAATATCATTTCTTCGGTTTGCAGCTTCAAATCTGCCATGGCACAACCATAATACGGTTTAATTGATCATGCTTAGGGTTTAATTGATCATGTTGGTTCTGTGGTGGTTTCTTTAATAGAAATCGGAGGGGAAACCCTCTTTTGCTAAAAAAATATGCTTAGAGTTTCCCCCTTTTATGATCACTATACAATCAGAATATGTGCTTCGTGTCATAATAACACTGCTCCACCCATCAAGCTAAACAAGCTTAGTTGTTCAAATATGAATCTGATATTATTAAAACAGAGTTGTTTAATTGGTCAGCTAAATGTTCCTAAATTAGTTTCGAAAATGCATGTTCACCGCTCAAGTGTGTATCTCTACAGGGTGCCCACGGTGGGTCGGCCCACCCTGGGATTTTGGGTCATCCCAGGCCCCGATTCCCCTCTGTTCTGCTGCGTGCTTCCGGTCTCTACTCGCCCCCAGTCGCTTGCCTCGCCAGCGACTTGCCGTCCCCGGACGGCATGACTCTAGGAGGAGACGCCGGACTAACAGGAGGCCAGGAGTTGCTCGCCTAACAGCGTCACCGCTGCCCGGGCGCGCCGCCGTGCCTACCTTCCCAGTCCGTTCAGGGCTCAGGCATGCAGCACCCACCAAGCCAACCTGATTTATCCTGAGATACATCCTCAACACTTAGCAGCCACTCCTCATCACCCATTTTCTAATTGATTCATTACTCATTAGGCAGGACTGTCATTAGGGTTTGTTGTGTGCTCAGTGCTACCTACACTTACTGGTTCAGATGTATTTCGGTAATCTTTAGTACCTCTAAAGTTCACAGGGTTTTCAAAATTCCGGCCCTCGGAACAGACACTAGTCATTTTGGATTGTTGGTCGTAGGGACATTGACCCAGATTACTACTGCAAGCCAGTTTTGTTGACAATTTTACTTGTCTTTCTTACTCATTCGATATAATATCCAATTATTCACGTCGATTAGTTGCAAGCAATAAGTGCTAGACAAACTTCTTCATTCAGATTTTGGACGGTCTCTTACTGCAGTTACAATTCTGCATACTTGTCCTAGTAAGCTCACAAGTAAATGATTGATTCACTACATCTATGCTTGCCTTGTCATATTTGTTGTCAATATTCTTTTAGGGTGGACCACCCTGTTTCTAAATACTGGAACCGTAGACATGAGTGAATAGTATTTCTCTATGTGATCTCTTCCATCATATGTGGGCAACGAACACTGCATTGTATAGAAAGAAAGTGTCATTTCCTGCTTTTACATAGGTTTCAATCTTTTACATGGAATACAATCTGCCTACTTGCTTTGTGTCGCACTACCAACACTTCACCCTTGAAGCTAAACATTACGCCACTCATAATTGCTTAGTTTATTGTTCAAATACGAATTTCATATGATTCTAATGTTCCTACTTCAGTTTTGAAATGTGTGCCTGCCTGTTATAGAGACATAAGGGGTTTGTATTTCTGTGTGTGGTCTGGTCAGCATGGTTGGGGGTGAACTTTGCATATGCAGGGGTTTATAGGGAGACACTCTTCGAGTTGAATCCGCAATGCATTCCATAGATAATCTGACTACTTTTTATGTTTTCATGAATCTCAGATTCTGAACAACATCATAATGATTATGAGCTTGCGTGCATGAAAAGAATAAAGCAGAACAATGCCATGGCTGTCAAACTTGGTATTAAGGGACTGAAATCAAGTCTGGATGCAATGCAATGCAAAAGCTCTCCACCTATAGATTCATGCTCAGAATATGATCCTAATGGTGATTCTGAGCTAGAGGGAGACCTAAGTCAATGTAGCTCCCTAGTGGAGGAGTCAGAGGAAGATGCCCTATCTTATTCACCCATCAAGGTACTTGCTCTAACTTTCCAAGGTTACATTGCTCGCACATATCTTGCAACTGATGCTTTGCATTGCTTCTACTTTGTTGAACTGCCATTAGCTTAGTTTACACATCGTGTATGTGAATACACCCTGCCTATCCATTTTTAGTACATATTCCATCTGTCATCATACCATATTTATCCATTCAAATGTTGTTCTTGTGTATCAGACATTCAAAAGGAAGAGGGTGATTGCTGATCGTGGAGGAGCACAAGCAAAGTATTTGGAAAAGGTAGTGGCACCTGATAAATCAAATAGCCCATTAGGTGTAGTTGCAATATCACCTGACCCACAAAACACCCCAACTCTAGCAGACTCTAGCCCTACTACACTGGTCATTTCTGATGCCCCAACTCAGCAAACCCCAACTGCAGCAAACAATATGATTATGCCAGTTGACATAGCACCAGCTCTACGACGCAAAACCCCCATTCCAGCAAAGAGTACACCAAATCCAGTTGCCAAATCCCTTTTCAAACCAGAGAGAGCCCCAATTGCAGCAAATAGGACCCCTGTTCCATTTCTTCCCAGTTTAGAAGATGAAGCTTATGTTGTTGTCAAGAACTTTGTGCGCATCTTTCCTTCATGGAAAGATTATACCGCAGACACAGAACAATTTCCAGTCTTCCTCCACAACTTACGCGTAAGTAATGTACTAATGTTATT
The DNA here is from genome assembly GCF_018294505.1 of Triticum aestivum. NCBI lineage: Eukaryota > Viridiplantae > Streptophyta > Magnoliopsida > Poales > Poaceae > Triticum > Triticum aestivum. The sequence continues at coordinate 467,302,815 of NC_057798.1, read as the reverse complement.
CATGGTCATTACTGCATATGTTTCTGCTGACAGAAGACACAAGACTTCATTCTTTTAAATAGGCGAGGAGCAAACTGGATTGTGAAGATGAGCAAGGGTTAGTTGCGCTTTTCAAGCACTCGTTGATGAAGTATCGTTCCTACCTAAGGCAAGCGCACTTTGATGGCAAGCCTCTGAACGAAATTTCTGTAAAGTCTCTGGTGCTACATTTATCCGACGGTGACTGGAATAATCTTGTTACACATTGGTCTCGGCTGCAGCGTAAGGTACTGTCTATGATATCACATCACAATTTGAACTACATTTCTGCATTTGCCTTAATGTCTCACTTGTACGAAAACCGTTAGCAGAAGAACATTCGTTCTCAAGGGACCACAGAATCTCGCAACTATACTGCACACTGCATTGCTCTTGTGATTAGCTCTTGCCCTGTATGACCATACTTACTTTCATAGTTGTTTGATTATGTAGCATCACTGCACATGTTAGCCTTGTAATCGTCCATTTGGTGGACATTATAAGATCCGTATGGACTCTTACATAAATTTAGAATCAACCCAATGCTTTTGAAGAGGTTTAGCTTTGTAGTCCTCTTGTAAGGACTGAACGTGGTCTATCACTGTACTTACATTAACAGCTACTCCCTCCGTCCCATAATATAAGAACGTTTTGTATAGTACACCAGTGTTCAAAACACTCTTGTATTATGGGAAGAGGGAATGGTTCATTGTGTAGCATTCTGCATCTTATCTCCCCCGCCCACCATTTACTAAAAAAGATCAGATCTATATTTAATCTTACCAACAAGTAGAATACAGACAATGCCAGTGCAGAAGTGTAGCCCATTGCTCTTGTTAGTACATTTTGTCCTATAACGCTTGTACTTCCAAGGATTGGTAGTTGATTATGTAGCATCAATCTGCATCTTATCTTCATTATCCTCTATCCCTTCTAGTATTATCATATCTATAATTACTCTCTATAAAATGTAGAGTACAGGCAATGCTTATGAAGAAGATTCTGTGCTGAAATTCTTGAGTTATCCTTCCCTTGACATGGAGAAGGGCATTATAAAGCCGGTGTTAACTGTTAATGTAAGTCAGTCCTTCTAAAGCCTTTATCCTCAACTGTTGTTTAATTTGCTCATACTCCCTATCGTTTACTGCTGTTTAGTTTGCTGTTTCTACCAAAATGTGTTCGCAAGAACCGTAAGTTCTAAGTTTTACTTGTAAAATCAAATTCTTTATTCATACCATGCACATTACTTAATACTCCCTATATGTATGCTTGTTTTTGTGGATCTATAATCCAGTATGTGGTGAAGCAGCCCACGTTTGCACCTTGTCATCTCCTATTTTATCTTACTGATGTGGCTGATGATATGAACAACATGCCATGCACATTATCCAAAATAGATACAATGATTTTATTTGCCCTTCATCTATGCTTGTTATGTTGACATGGTAATCCAGTAGTGTGGTGAAGCTCCCCGCATTATGAACAATGCCAAATTATGCTATTGATATTTTGAACTTACTCTTTATTTTCTAATTTGAAATTGGATGGTATTGACAGCACAGTTATCATCTTTGTTTATACACGTGCAAAACATGTCATCTCTCTGCTTTGTTTCAGGGTGATATGCCTGATGGCATGCATAAGTCTGCTGAAGGTTGTGAGACAAACCCAACATATATTGCAGCAAAGAAGGCAAAACATCTTGAAGATAGCGAGACAACCCCAAAGTCTTGTATTGATGCAGTGTTCAAGTTACTTGAGACTAGCAGCCAGACAAGCTCACAGAATTTGTTGTCTGAATCAGTTCGACTTCTTCAGTCCCAAGTTCTAGCAGAAAGGCATTCTGCAACTCAACTTCGACTTGAAGTCCTATCTCTAAGAAAGATTGCGGAGAACACCAATGAGAACCTCATCGCTAAACAGCTACACTTGGAAGCTATGACCAACATGCTAGGCCGGTCTCACAGCCTTGCTCAGCAGCTTGTGCAGTAGTTCCCCCGCAAGGCTAACCTTTCTTGAACTGTCTTGGAAGTGGTCTCGGTTCAGTATTATTTTGTTACGCTGCAATGGTGCCCAGTTTTTGTAATCTACTTCTTTGTTGCGCTTTATGATCACTGGTGGCGAACTTCGATGCCCAGTGGATGAAATATACCTTAAATCCTTTATTATATAGTGTAGGTTTATTCTTAGTTACTATGCCGTAATTTCTTTATTGTATAGAGTAGGTTTGTTCTTAATTCCTACTAGTTACTGCCTTCATTCGCTATCTGGAAAAAAATCAGATGTAGTTGACCGGGCCGAAACATTCGACTCTAACGGGCCTGGTTTTTAGCGTGCCACAATTGGGTCGGCCTGCATCTTTCTTGGGCCCGAATGATTGGGGCCTTTACACATTGCGCCAGGCCCAAACTTACACCGACCTATATTTTAGTTGGGCCTTTTGTCGACACAGCGCTTAGTTTGGCCCAGGTAGCGTTGGGCCATTAACAGGCTGAATATTGTACTAGCCTGTTACGGCCGAGATGAAACCACGGGCCTTTAGCAGGCCAAAATGCATGTTGGGCCTCAATTTTCACTAGTCATCGATGGGCCTTCAGCATGCTGAAATGTAGACCGGGCCATTTTGGGCCCAGTTAGCTCAAGGGCCGTTACCAGGCCGAAACATATCTCAGGCCTTAGTTGGTCCACTGATATCATGGGCCTTTAAGAGGCCGAAAGCTTAGTACAGGCATTAACGGGCCGAATTACGCGACATGCCTTTAACAGGCCCAAAGTCACGTTGGGCTTCACTGTTGCCACCTTTAGCACGGGTCGTTAGTGGGCTCGATGTCCCGTTGGACCATATATGGCCCATGGGGAGCACGGGCCATTCCCAGGCCTAAAGTCACACCAGGCTGAAATGGGCCCATGTCTACATCAGGCCTCTAACAGGCCGAAAGTCACACCGGGCTGAAATGGGCCCATGTCTACATCAGGCCTCTAACAGGCCGAAAGTCAATGGGCCGTAGTTGGGCCCAAATATTCGGCGAACAATTAACGGGCCAGATCTGGCTTCGGGCCGCAAATGGGCCCAATTATTGGGCGAACAATTAACGGGCCAGATCTGGCTTCGGGTCGTAAATGGGCCCAAATTTTGGCCGAACAATTAACGGGCCAGATCTGGCTTTGGGCCATAAATGGGCCTTTATTAAGTAGGTCGTTATTGGGCTGGCCCACTAGTACCTGATTAAGTACTACGGGCCTTTGACTGGGCCGGCCTTTTTAACCTATATGGGCCTCTGTTGGGCCCAGCCACGTGTCAACGTATCATAGGCATGTCTCCTCCAATGGACGGGCAACATCTGGCCCACTAACGAGCTGACAGGTGTTCCCTTCGGCCAATCAGAATTTTACACGTGGAAATTTCCCATTGGTCTGGGCTATTAACGGGTTATCGGATCCAAAACCCAACCCGATAGCTTAATGGTGTTCCATTACGGTGGATGCCACATGTTGGTCACCCTTGACAAAATCACTTCTATGACGCACGATTTATCGTCATGGAAGTGGACACTTCCGTGATGATAATTTTGGTAATGTCATGGAACACTTCTACGACAGCACAGGTATGACTATCTTGATTCCGTCATAAAATTGTCATGGATGTACATGCATGACAAAAAACGCGACCTACTGTGACAAACACGTATCATCATGGAAGTGTATTTTTTGTAGTGTTATTATTCATGCTAGAATTGTATTACCTGGAAACTTAGCACAGGTGTGAATACATAGACAAAACAAAGTGTCCCTAGTATGCCTCTACTTGACTAGCTCGTTAATCAAAGATGGTTATGTTTCCTAACCATAGACATGTGTTGTCATTTGATGAATGGATCACATCATTCGAGAATGGTGTGATGGACAAGACCCATCCGTTAGCTTAGCATCATGATCGTTACAGTTTCATTGCTACTGCTTTCTTCATAACTTATACATGTTCCTCAGGCTATGAGATTATGCAACTCACGAATACCGTAGGAACACCTTGTGTGCTATCAAACGTCACAACATAACTGGGTGATTATAAAGATGCTCTACAAGTGTCTCTGAAGGTGTTTGTTGGGTTGCATAGATCAGGATTCGGATTTGTCACTCCGTGGATCGGATAGGTATCTCTGGGCCCTCTCGGTAATGCTCATCAATATAAGCCTTGCAAGCAATGTGATTAATGAGTTAGTTACCGGATGAAGCATTATGGAACGAGTAAATAGATTTGCCGGTAACGAGATTGAACTAGGTATGATGATATCGACGGTCGAATCTCGGGTAAGTAACATACCGATGACAAAGGGAACGACATATGTTGTTGTGCGGTTTGACCGATAAAGATCCTCGAAGAATATGTAGGAGCCAATATGAGAATCCAAGTTTCTCTATTGGTTATTGATCGGAGATATGTCTCGGTCATGTCTACATAGTTCTCGAACCCGTACGGTCCGCATGCTTAATATTCGATGACGATTTGTATTAATGGTTATGTGTTTTTGATGACTGAAGTTTGTTCAGAGTCTCGAATGAGATCACGAACATGACGAGGAGTCTCTAAATGGTCGAGACATAAAGATTGATATATTGGACGATGTTATTCGGACACCGGAAGAGTTCCAGAAGGTACCGGGTAAAAATGGAGTGTCGGAGGGGTTATCGGAACTCCCCGGGGAAGCAATGGGCCAACATGGGCCATAGGGGAGAGAGAGGACAGCCCGCAAGGGGTGCCCTCCCCCATGGGGAGTCCGAATAGGACTAGGGGAGGGGGCACGGCCCCCCTTTCCCTCTCCCTCTCCCTTCCTTCCTTCCCCCTTCCACCAAGTGAAATCCTACTAGGACTTGGAGTCCTAGTAGGACTCCTCCCTCTTGGAGCGCCCTACAGGGCCGGCCGGCCTCCCCCTCTCCTCCTTTATATACGGGGGCAAGGGGGCACCCCAAAGCACAACAAACAATCTCATAGCCGTGTGCGATGCCCCCTCCAGAGTTTAACACCTTGGTCTTATCGTCGTAATGCTTAGGGGAAGCCCTGCGCCGGTAACATCATCAACACCGTCGCCACACTATCGTGCTGATGGAACCCTCCCTCGTCCTCAACTAGATCAAGAGCTCGAGGGACGTCATCAGTTTGAACGTGTGCTGAACACGGAGGTGTCGTACGTTTGGTACTTGGTTCGGTTGGATCTTGAAGACGTTTGAATACATGAACCGCATTAACTAAACGCTTTCTCTTTCGGTCTACGAGGGTACGTGGACACACTATCCCCTCTCGTTGCTATGCATCTCCTAGATAGATCTTGCATGATCGTAGGAAATGTTTTGAATTACTATGTTCCCCAAGAGTGGCATCCGAGCCAGGCCTATGCGTAGATGTTTTATGCACGAGTAGAAAACAAAGAGTTGTGGGCGATAATAGTCATACTGCTTACCACCAACGTCATACTTTGATTCGGCGGTATTGTTGGATGAAGCGGATCGGACCGACATTACATGACCGCGTTCATGAGACTGGTTCTACCGACATGCTTTTGCACATAGGTGGCTGGCGGGTGTCTGTTTCTCCAACTTTAGTTGAATCGAGTTTGACTACGGTCGGTCCTAGTTGAAGGTTAAAACAACACACTTGACAAAAAATCGTTGTGGTTTTGATGCGTAGGTAAGAACGGTTCTTGCTAGAAGCACATAGCAGCCACATAAAACTTGCAACAACAAAGTAGAGGACGTTTAACTTGTTTTTGTAGGGCTTGTTGTGATGTGATACGGTCAATACATGATGTGATATAAATTGTTGTATGAGATGATCATGTTTTGTAATAGAGTTATCAGCAACTGGCGGGAGCCATATGGTTGTCGTTTTATTGTATGAAATGCAATCGCCATGTAGTTGCTTTACTTTATCACTAAGCGGTAGCAATAGTCGTAGTAGCAATAGTTGGTGAGATGACAACAATGCTACGAGGGAGATCAAGGTGTCAAGCCGGTGACGATGGAGATTATGACGATGCTTCGGTGATGGAGATCATGAGCACAAGATGATGATGGCCATATCATGTCACATATTTTGATTGCATGTGATGTTTATTTTTTATGCATCTTCTTTTGCTTAGTACGACGGTAGCATTATAAGATGATTCCTTACTAAATTTCAAGGTGTAAGTGTTCTCCCTGAGTATGCACCATTGCTGCAATTCGTCGTGCCGAGACACCACATGATGATCGGGTGTGATAAGCTCTACGTTCACATATAACGGGTGCAAGCCAGTTTTGCACGTGCAGAATACTCGGGTTAAACTTGGCGAGCCTAGCATATGCAGATATGGCCTCGGAACACTAAGATCGAAAGGTCGAATGTGAAACATATAGTAGATATGATCAACATAGAGATGTTCACCATTGAAAACTACTCCATCTCACGTGATGATCAGACATGGTTTAGTTGATATGGATCACGTAATCATTTAGATGACAAGAGGGATGTCTATCTAAGTGGGAATTCTTAAGTAATATGATTAATTGAACTTTAATTTATCATCAACTTAGTCTTGATAGTATTTTGCAAATTATGTTGTAGATCAGTAGCTCGTGTTATAGCTTCCCTATGTTTTTTATATGTTCCTAGAGAAAACTAAGTTGAAAGATGATAGTAGCAATGTGATAAGTCTCCAACTTATCTATAATTTTTTATTGTTCCATGCTATTATATTATCTATTTTGGATGTTTAATGGGCTTTACTATACACTTTTATATTATTTTGGGACTAACCTATTAACTGGAGGCCCAGTCCAAATTGCAGTTTTTTGCCTATTTCAGTGTTTCGCAGAAAAGGAATATCAAACGGAGTCCAAATGGAATGAAACCTTCGGGAGAGTTATTTTTGGAACAAACACAATCCAAAAGACTTGGAGTAGATGTCACGGAAGCAACGAGGTGGCCACGAGGGTCCAGGGCGCGCCCTACCCCCCTAGGCGCGCCCCCACTCTCGTGGGCCCCTCGTGGCTCCCCTGACCGACTTCCTTCGCCTATATATATCCATATACCCTGAAAACATCCAGGAGCACCATAGATCAGGAGCTCCGCCACTGCAAGCCTCTCTAGCCACCAAAAACATCTCGGGAGCCCGTTCCGGCACCCTGCCGGTGGGGGAATCCATCACCGATGGCCATCTTCATCATCCCGGCGCTCTCCATGACGAGGAGGAAGTAGTTCACCCTTGGGGCTGAGGGTATGTACCGGTAGCTATGTGTTTGATCTCTCTCTCTCGTGTTCTTGATTTCGCACGATCTTGATGTATCACGAGCTTTGCTATTATAGTTGGATCTTATGATGTTTCTCCCCCTCTACTCTCTTATAATGGATTGAGTTTTCCCTTTGAAGTTATCTTATCAGGTTGAGTCTTTAAGGATTTGAGAACACTTGATCTATGTCTTGCATGTGCTTATCTGTGGTGACAATGGGATATTCACGTGATCTACTTGATGTATGTTTTGGTGATCAACTTGCGGGTTCACCTTGTGAACTTATGCATAGGGGTTGGCACACGTTTTCGTCTTGACTCTTCGGTAGAAACTTTGGGGCACTCTTTGAAGTACTTTGTGTTGGTTGAATAGATGAATGTGAGATTGTGTGATGCATATCGTATAATCATGCCCATGGATACTTGAGGTGACATTGGAGTATCTAGGTGACATTAGGGTTTTGGTTGATTTGTGTCTTAAGGTGTTATTCTAGTAGGAACTCTTGAATAGATCGATCAGAAAGGATAACTTTGAGGTGGTTTCATACCATACCATAATCTCTTCGTTTGTTCTCCGCTATTAGTAACTTTTGAGTGACTCTTTGTTGCATGTTGAGGGATAGTTATATGATCCAGTTATGTTATTATTGTTGAGAGAACTTGCACTAGTGAAAGTATTAACCCTAGGCCTTGTTTCCTAGCATTGCAACACCATTTACGCTCACTTTTATCACTTGCTACCTTGATGTTTTTATATTTTCATATTACAAAAACCTATATCTATCATCCATATTGCACTTGTATCACCCTCTCTTCGCCGAACTAGTGCACCTATACAATTTACCATTGTATTGGGTGTGTTGGGAACACAAGAGACTCTTTGTTATTTGGTTGCAGGGTTGTTTGAGAGAGACCATCTTCATCCTACGCCTCCCACGGATTGATAAACCTTAGGTCATCCACTTGAGGGAAATTTTCTACTGTCCTACAAACCTCTGCACTTGGAGGCCCAACAACGTCTACAAGGAGAAGGTTGCATAGTAGACATCAAGCTCTTTTCTGGCGCCGTTGCCGGGGAGGTGAGTGCTTGAAGGTATATATTTAGATCTTGCAATCGAATCTTTTAGTTTCTTATTTTATCACTAGTTTAGTCTATAAAAGAAAACTACAAAAAAATGCTATAAGTTCGGGGTGCCGCACTTGTGAAAGTGTTCAGACTTTATCACACCATAATGCGGGGAACATAAGCCCCTGGTGTATTTGGCTGTACCAAAATGTACGGATGCAACATGTCATAAATGAACATATATATAAGGTAATGCAATTATGGGCAAAAAGTGCTGCATTTTATTCGAGAAGAGCTGCTATGAGTGCGGAATGATACAAATAGTGAGGAAAGCAAGGGATTGGACGAATTAAAGGTGTCTCCCTCCAGGGGTAGGCCGCGGAATGGTGTATTTAACAAATTTAATGCTCGTAATGGAGACCACCTGAGTGTTTGTCGCGGCCTTTGTTCCTCCCTGGCTGTTGCATCATGAGTTCGGCAGGTTCGCCGCCGGACAGAGTTCTGTATAAAAAGAGAGAAATAAAAGATAAAAAGAGTGACACACTTGGGAGCCCCTGGTGTGGTCGAACCGCACTCTGGGTCTATTGTGGTTGTGCCTCTCCCCCTATGCCCATGGTATCTCCAGGGCGTAATTATGTACGCGGAGAGTTTGTCTTACAATTGTGTGAGGGCTGGGGTTGAGGCCGCATTGCTACGCGTGCTCGGAACGTGCCAGGTGGTCTTGGTTGATGTTGCTCCGGGCGCGTTTGGCCGTGTCCAGTCGTTTAACGGCCGGACTCGAAAATTGCCTTAAAAGGCTGCTCTGTACTTCTGCCGCGAGAGCCGCTGTATGTTCCTTCGTTCGAAGGGAGCGTTCCGTGTTTCCATTGACCGTGATGACTCCACGAGGGCCTGGCATCTTGAGCTTAAGGTATGCATAATGCGGCACCGCGTTGAATTTTGCGAACGCGGTTCGTCCGAGCAGAGCGTGATAGCCACTGCCAAACGGGACTATGTCGAAGATTAACTCCTCGCTTCGGAAATTATCCGGGGATCCGAAGAGCACTTCCAGTGTGACTGAGCCTGTACAACTGGCCTTGACACCTGGTATGACGCCTTTGAAGGTTGTCTTTGTAGGTTTAATCCTTGAAGGGTCTATGCCCATCTTGCACACTGTATCCTGATAAAGCAGGTTCAGGCTACTGCCGCCGTCCATCAGGACTCTCGTGAGGTGAAATCCATCGACGATTGGGTCTAAAACCAATGCGGCGAATCCGCCATGGCGGATACTGGTCGGATGGTCTCTTCGATCGAAAGTGATCGGGCAAGAGGACCATGGGTTGAATTTTGGGGCGACTGGCTCCATCGCGTATACGTCCCTTAGTGCACGCTTCCGCTCCCTCTTGGGGATATGCGTTGCGTATATCATGTTTACCGTCCGAACTTGAGGGGGGAATCCCTTTTGTCCTCTGTTGTTCGGCGGCTGGGTCTCTTCCTCGTCATCGCTGTGTAGCCCCTTGTCATTGTTTTCGGCGATTAATTTGCCTGCCTGCTTGAATACCCAACAATCTCTGTTGGTGTGGTTAGCTGGCTTTTCGGGGGTTCCATGTATTTGACAGGAGCGGTCGAGTATTCGGTCCAAATGGGACAGGCCCGGAGTGGTTCTTTTGAATGGCTTCTTCCGTTGACCGGGCTTGGAGCCTCGGAATCCGGCGTTGACTGCCGTATCCTCATTGTTGTCGCCGTTAATGTGGCGTTTGTTTTTGTTTTCACGCGACCTGCCATTGCGGTCCTTGGTATCCAGACTGCCAGCGTTTTTGCTGAGGTTGTTGCTGCGAGCTAGCCAGCTATCCTCTCCCGCACAGAAGCGGGTCATGAGTGATGTGAGGGCTGCCATGGATTTCGGCTTTTCCTGTCCTAGGTGCCGGGCCAGCCACTCGTCGCGGATGTTATGTTTGAAGGCAGCGAGGGCCTCTGCATCCGGACGGTCGGCGATTTGATTTTTCTTTGTTAAGAACCGTGTCCAGAATTGCCTGGCCGATTCGTCTGGCTGCTGGATTATGTGGCTTAGGTCATCTGCGTCCGGTGGTCGCACATACGTGCCCTGGAAGTTGTCGAGGAATGCGGCTTCCAGGTCTTCCCAGCATCCAATTGACTCTGCGGGCAGGCTGTTAAGCCAATGCCGAGCTGGTCCTTTAAGCTTGAGCGGGAGATATTTGATGGCGTGAAGATCGTCGCCGCGGGCCATATGTATATGGAGGAGATAATCCTCAATGCAAACCGCGGGGTCTGTTGTGCCATCGTAGGATTCGATATTAACGGGTTTAAACCCTTCAGGGATTTGATGATCCATTACTTCGTCAGTGAAGCATAGTGGGTGTGCGGCGCCTCTGTATTGAGCAATATCGCGACGTAGCTCGAGAGAGCGTTGTCTGCTGTGTTCGGCCCGGCCGGAGTAGTTGTATCCGGCGCGACGGTATTCGTCATGGGTCTTGGGGCGCCCACGTGATCCATAGATAGATCTGGATTGTCTTGCCTTGTCCTCCAATATATCCTGCAAGTCCGGCGCGTTCCCCCGTGGCTTCATGCTTTTTGAGCGATGCCGGGGTACGGTTTTGGTGGAGGGCTTGCATGCCTCTCTGTCGCGGCCACGAGGTGGTCGGTCTGCCGTATTGTGCGCTGGTGATGCAGGTTTGTACGCTTCCTCCTCTAGTCAGGGGAGCAACTTGCGTTTTGGGTAACTTTTGGAGGGGCGTTTGAGTTCATACTCTTCGGCCGCGAGGACCTCGGTCCATCTGTCAGCCAGTAGGTCTTGATCAGCTTGAAGCTGTTGCTGCTTTTTTTAGGCTGTTTGCCGTGGCCATTAGCCTGCGTCTGAAATGCTCTTGTTCGACGGGATCCTCAGGCACGACGAATTCGTCGTCGTCGAGGCTTGCCTCGTCTCCGGAGGGAGGTGAGTAATTATCATCCTCGACCTCTTCGTCTGCCGCCCTCTCGTGAGGGCTTGCTTCTGCCTCCTCCTGCGCTGGATCGTGCTGGAGGGGGTTGTCTTCGGCACTTTCTGGGGTGTTATTATCTCCTGTGACGGAATCTCTATTCTTGTTGTGGCGGGATTTAGAGCGGCGCCGCTGATGCCGGCGCTTGGGATGTTCCTTTAAGGAATCGGCCTCCGTTGCTTCTTCGCCGTCCCCATCTTTTGGGGTGTCCACCATATATATGTCGTATGACGAGGTGGTCTTCCAGTGTCCTGTAGGCACTGGTTCTTGATAGTCTCCGCCATTGTCGTCCATACCGTCGATGTCTTCGGAGTCGTAGTCGAGTACGTCGGTTAGATCGTCGAGGGTGGCTACGAAGTGGGTGGTGGGTGGGCCCTGAATTTCTTCGTCGTCCGCATCCCAACCATCCTGGCCGTAGTTCGGCCAGGGCTCTCCGGATAGCGAGAGATGCTTCAGCGAATTTAAGATATCGCCGAAGGGTGAGTGCTGAAAGATGTCCGCAGTGGTGAATTCCATGATCGGCGCCCAGTCGGATTCGACCGGCAGGGGCGCAGGAGGTTCGGAGTCCGGCAGAGAGTCTGGCACCTCGAAGTCATGAGCTTTATGCAGGACAAGGTAAGTGTTCGGCTCCATCGCCGTAGAAGTTGCAGCTCCCGAGGCGGTGTCCAGCCATCCGTCCTCGATCTGAGCGATCGGCTCCGGACTATGGGTCGGAGCGGATTCATGTGCGGCCTCCAAGGTGCTGTCCGGCGGCAGAGTTAGGTCGTGCCCATCGTGACAGCACGGCACGCTCGGCTGTGGCTCAGATCCATCGAAGATTAAGTCCCCGCGGATATCGGCCGTGAAGTTTAGGCTTCCAAACCTGACCTGACGGCCAGGGGCGTGGCTTTCGATCTGCTCCAGATGGCCAAGTGAGTTGGCCCGCAGTGCGAAGCTGCCGAATACGAAGATCTGTCCGGGGAGAAAAGTCTCACCCAGGACTGCGTCGTTGTCGATTGAAGAGGCCATCAAGCCTATCGGTGACGACACAGAGGAACTCTCAATGAAAGCACCAATGTCGGTTTCAAAACCGGCGGATCTCGGGTAGGGGGTCCCGAACTGTGCGTCTAGGCGGATGGTAACAGGAGACAAGGGACACGATGTTTTACCCAGGTTCGGGCTTTCTTGATGGAGGTAAAACCCTACGTCCTGCTTGATTGATATTGATATTGTGGATGTTTACAAGAGTGGATCTACCACGAGATCAAGGAGGCTAAACCCTAGAAGCTAGCCTATGGTATGATTGTAATGGTTGTTGTTGTTGTTGTGTCCTACGGACTAGAGCCATCCGGTTTATATAGACACCGGAGAGGGCTAGGGTTACATAGAGTCGGTTACAATGGTAGGAGATCTACGTATCCGTATCGCCAAGCTTGCCTTCCACGCCAAGGAAAGTCCCATCCGGACACGGGACGAAGTCTTCAATCTTGTATCTTCATAGTCTTGGAGTCCGGTCAATGATGATAGTCCGGCCGATGATAGTTCGGC
>NC_057798.1:467289366-467289957 GCF_018294505.1 Triticum aestivum | reverse complement strand
CACCGGAGCTACCTCATCTACGCCCTCGTCCACCGCACCGGGTGGTCCACCGACAACGTCGGCCGCCGCAACCAACGTGCCTCACAGACATGGAGTTCCACCGCATCAGGTGCGCTTCACCGACACCGTCTCCCAGCTCACCGGGGCTACTTCACCGAGCACATCGTCACACCTCCGCCCCCCGAGGCCATTGGGGCTTCACCAACGGTCTCGTCCACCGCATCATAGAGCTCCGCTGCCACTCAAGATCTGCATCCGTGCGTGGCCAGCCAACGCCAGTGCATCACCCCCAACGGCTCTGAAGTGACCCGCACTCTAGCTAGGCGAGCATGCCCAAACGCCGGCCCGAACTAGGTATCCACACATCACTCCCTTGTGCACTGTTCCGACGATGTTTGGATATCCTTTCACTGCTCTCTTAGCTTACATGCCTATGCAACTCTGACTTTAACTCTTATTTCTTCTGGAGATATCATCTGAAACAAGCAAATCCATTTTTTAGCGAAGCATGACGGCACTACGGGATCTGGTACACATCCTGCACACCCGTATAACCTTGTAAGTATCTGTCCTCTGGTACAACATCAAGGT
>NC_057798.1:467280474-467283677 GCF_018294505.1 Triticum aestivum | reverse complement strand
TAATTGCTTAGTTTATTGTTCAAATACGAATTTCATATGATTCTAATGTTCCTACTTCAGTTTTGAAATGTGTGCCTGCCTGTTATAGAGACATAAGGGGTTTGTATTTCTGTGTGTGGTCTGGTCAGCATGGTTGGGGGTGAACTTTGCATATGCAGGGGTTTATAGGGAGACACTCTTCGAGTTGAATCCGCAATGCATTCCATAGATAATCTGACTACTTTTTATGTTTTCATGAATCTCAGATTCTGAACAACATCATAATGATTATGAGCTTGCGTGCATGAAAAGAATAAAGCAGAACAATGCCATGGCTGTCAAACTTGGCATTAAGGGACTGAAATCAAGTCTGGATGCAATGCAATGCAAAAGCTCTCCACCTATAGATTCATGCTCAGAATATGATCCTAATGGTGATTCTGAGCTAGAGGGAGACCAAAGTCAATGTAGCTCCCTAGTGGAGGAGTCAGAGGAAGATGCCCTATCTTACTCACCCATCAAGGTACTTGCTCTAACTTTCCAAGGTTACATTGCTCGCACATATCTTGCAACTGATGCTTTGCATTGCTTTTACTTTGTTGAACTGCCATTAGCTTAGTTTACACATCGTGTATGTGAATACACCCTGCCTATCCATTTTTAGTACATATTCCATCTGTCATCATACCATATTTATCCATTCAAATGTTGTTCTTGTGTATCAGACGTTCAAAAGGAAGAGGGTGATTGCTGATCGTGGAGGAGCACAAGCAAAGTATTTGGAAAAGGTAGTGGCACCTGATAAATCAAATAGCCCATTAGGTGTAGTTGCAATATCACCTGACCCACAAAACACCCCAACTCTAGCAGACTCTAGCCCTACTACACTGGTCATTTCTGATGCCCCAACTCAGCAAACCCCAACTGCAGCAAACAATATGATTATGCCAGTTGACATAGCACCAGCTCTACGACGCAAAACCCCCATTCCAGCAAAGAGTACACCAAATCCAGTTGCCAAATCCCTTTTCAAACCAGAGAGAGCCCCAATTGCAGCAAATAGGACCCCTGTTCCATTTCTTCCCAGTTTAGAAGATGAAGCTTATGTTGTTGTCAAGAACTTTGTGCGCATCTTTCCTTCATGGAAAGATTATACCGCAGACACAGAACAATTTCCAGTCTTCCTCCACAACTTATGCGTAAGTAATGTACTAATGTTATTCATGGTCATTACTGCATATGTTTCTGCTGACAGAAGACACAAGACTTCATTCTTTTAAATAGGCGAGGAGCAAACTGGATTGTGAAGATGAGCAAGGGTTAGTTGCGCTTTTCAAGCACTCGTTGATGAAGTATCGTTCCTACCTAAGGCAAGCGCACTTTGATGGCAAGCCTCTGAACGAAATTTCTGTAAAGTCTCTGGTGCTACATTTATCCGATGGTGACTGGAATAATCTTGTTACACATTGGTCTCGGCTGCAGCGTAAGGTACTGTCTATGATATCACATCACAATTTGAACTACATTTCTGCATTTGCCTTAATGTCTCACTTGTACGAAAACCGTTAGCAGAAGAACATTCGTTCTCAAGGGACCACAGAATCTCGCAACTATACTGCACACTGCATTGCTCTTGTGATTAGCTCTTGCCCTGTATGACCATACTTACTTTCATAGTTGTTTGATTATGTAGCATCACTGCACATGTTAGCCTTGTAATCGTCCATTTGGTGGACATTATAAGATCCGTATGGACTCTTACATAAATTTAGAATCAACCCAATGCTTTTGAAGAGGTTTAGCTTTGTAGTCCTCTTGTAAGGACTGAACGTGGTCTATCACTGTACTTACATTAACAGCTACTCCCTCCGCCCCATAATATAAGAATGTTTTGTACAGTACACCAGTGTTCAAAACACTCTTGTATTATGGGAAGAGGGAATGGTTCATTGTGTAGCATTCTGCATCTTATCTCCCCCGCCCACCATTTACTAGAAAAGATCAGATCTATATTTAATCTTACCAACAAGTAGAATACAGACAATGCCAGTGCAGAAGTGTAGCCCATTGCTCTTGTCAGTACATTTTGTCCTATAACGCTTGTACTTCCAAGGATTGGTAGTTGATTATGTAGCATCAATCTGCATCTTATCTTCATTATCCTCTATCCCTTCTAGTATTATCATATCTATAATTACTCTCTATAAAATGTAGAGTACAGGCAATGCTTATGAAGAAGATTCTGTGCTGAAATTCTTGAGTTATCCTTCCCTTGACATGGAGAAGGGCATTATAAATCCGGTGTTAACTGTTAATGTAAGTCAGTCCTTCTAAAGCCTTTATCCTCAACTGTTGTTTAATTTGCTCATACTCCCTATCGTTTACTGCTGTTTAGTTTGCTGTTTCTACCAAAATGTGTTCGCAAGAACCGTAAGTTCTAAGTTTTACTTGTAAAATCAAATTCTTTATTCATACCATGCACATTACTTAATACTCCCTATATGTATGCTTGTTTTTGTGGATCTATAATCCAGTGTGTGGTGAAGCAGCCCACGTTTGCACCTTGTCATCTCCTATTTTATCTTACTGATGTGGCTGATGATATGAACAACATGCCATGCACATTATCCAAAATAGATACAATGATTTTATTTGCCCTTCATCTATGCTTGTTATGTTGACATGGTAATCCAGTAGTGTGGTGAAGCTCCCCGCATTATGAACAATGCCAAATTATGCTATTGATATTTTGAACTTACTCTTTATTTTCTAATTTGAAATTGGATGGTATTGACAGCACAGTTATCATCTTTGTTTATACACGTGCAAAACATGTCATCTCTCTGCTTTGTTTCAGGGTGATATGCCTGATGGCATGCATAAGTCTGCTGAAGGTTGTGAGACAAACCCAACATATATTGCAGCAAAGAAGGCAAAACATCTTGAAGATAGCGAGACAACCCCAAAGTCTTGTATTGATGCAGTGTTCAAGTTACTTGAGACTAGCAGCCAGACAAGCTCACAGAATTTGTTGTCTGAATCAGTTCGACTTCTTCAGTCCCAAGTTCTAGCAGAAAGGCATTCTGCAACTCAACTTCGACTTGAAGTCCTATCTCTAAGAAAGATTGCGGAGAACACCAATGAGAACCTCATCGCTAAACAGCTACACTTGGAAGCTATGACCAACATGCTAGGCCGGTCTCACAGCCTTGCTCAGCAGCTTG
>NC_057798.1:467274300-467280464 GCF_018294505.1 Triticum aestivum | reverse complement strand
CAACGGCTCTGAAGTGACCCGCACTCTAGCTAGGCGAGCATGCCCAAACGCCGGCCCGAACTAGGTATCCACACATCACTCCCTTGTGCACTGTTCCGACGATGTTTGGATATCCTTTCACTGCTCTCTTAGCTTACATGCCTATGCAACTCTGACTTTAACTCTTATTTCTTCTGGAGATATCATCTGAAACAAGCAAATCCATTTTTTAGCGAAGCATGACGGCACTACGGGATCTGGTACACATCCTGCACACCCGTATAACCTTGTAAGTATCTGTCCTCTGGTACAACATCAAGGTCGATTCCTCTTATTTGATCAACCATTCGCCGTGTCAAAACTGCAGAGGGGGATGCAAGGAGCACAAGGCCTGCACATCCAAGCAAGTGGTAACATGGACTTGTACATGGAACATCCCAAGCACAAGCAGAGCTGCAGTGAGCATGTACAACGAGCTAGCGTAAGTCCCTGCATTTCATTTAATTCATACTGGCATTCGTGTATTATTTGTGTGGAGTGGCGGATCCACGAATTCAAGTTATCAGGGGCGAACATTTAACTTAAAAAATACGAAGGCACTTGCACTCCGAAAATCAACATAACTTGAGAAATGTGAAGCTACATGCACTTTGAAAACCAGCTAATGATCCAAAGTAGTTCAGATTATAAACACTAAATGATGCAAGCACCAAAAAACACAAAATGCAACATGGTGTACAAGGACTACAAACATGGTTTGTACCTGCTTGAATTATTCGTCTCTGGCTGAAAATATCGAAGTGTAATTGCACCTATAACCAGTGCGCAAACTGCATATCAATATATATATCCTGCACAAGTATGCCAATAGTTTCAAACAACAGATTAGAAAAGTATTTATGCTATGTTGTCATGATACGAGGACTTTCTGGTAGATGGCCTCGACGTTTCCTCAAGCTATGAAAATGCACTATAATTTGCTTGTCATCAATGCCTGCAAATCTCTGTCTCTCTCAACATAGTAGATCATCATTAGACACTAAATCCTTCAATGAGCTTGCAAAATGCTTGCATTAGATCCCTCATTAGACACTATATGTTCATCACCAGGAGCATGTAAAATGTTTGCATCAAATCCTTCATTAGCAGTCTGTTCATTAGACACTTCAGGCTCAAGAACAACATGAGCTTGTATGTTTGCATCGGAAACTTGATTAGATACATCAGATTCAGTCAGTTCAGTATTGATTGGGGAGTTATAAAATAAGTAGAAATTGGTTTCATTTTCTCATAGATTCCCTACATACAAGTAGTTTTACAACACCGTCAGGTTTAACTATTGTCTAGAAATTGAAGAGTTGAATTAGATATAATCAAGGATGTGATGTACCTGCTCATTGCGCATGCTACTCTTGCAATCTGCGACTGTCCGTTTGTGCAAGCTCGATGCCATGCCCGCGCTGCCGCCGCTGCCTCCCACGTAGGCTACACCCAGGGTTAGATCTTCATCTTCTTGTCCTTCCATTCGCTTAAAGACCGGCGACCGCCCTCCAACGAGGGCGCGAGGAAGTGTTGTGCCGGTCTGTCCAGTGGCGGCTAGGTTAGGAGTGAACCAGACTGGAGGCTGGAGCGAATCAATTGGGATATTTCCTGCTGTCGATCGATATGGGAGGCGCTCGTTTGGGCCGCGAGCCTGCTATAGGGCCTGCCATGCACTTATGTTATTGGCCCATCCAAATTGAAACATTTTTCTTCATTTTTTACATTGCCTGCTTGTGCATTGGGACAAACAAAACTAGCCTGGGCCAACCTGGACGACTCAAACTAGGTGCACACTTTCCAGCCACCTGAGGCGGCTGCCCATACCAGCCCCTATGGTGGCGTCGCCCTATTTTGTGTGTAGGATTGGGTAGTGAAAAATATTCCAGTGGCGCTTTTGATTTACCCACAGAATGGTTGAATTGCTTGTTTCTATGAACTGAGTTCGCCAATAATATGAAGGATGTCAGTCTTTTCATCCGATTGTAGATTGCTTAGATCTCGATATGCCAAAAGTAATCGCATGAAATATACAGTAAAAGCCAGTGTGATGTGTGTGGCTACAACTAGTCTGACTACACTCCTCATATAACATATCAAGGACGCACCATCTGACTAGATTAACCATTCGACTTACCAATGCAGTGTGGGAAGAAAGAAGTATTGGGACTGTGTATCCAAGCAATTGATGCCATGGACTCCTTCGTACAACCTTGTAAACGAAAAAGAAGTTGCACTGTGCCTGTACAAAGAACTAGCGTAAGTTCAGTTACCTGCTCCTTGGAATTTTAGCTAGCCACTTATTGCAATATTGTTCAATTATGTTGCTTGGCTTAATTTAGTTTGCTACTGATTACATAATGCCACAACCTGTTAATCATATTGTAGACTGCGCCTAGATATGTGTTTGATACTTACTGTTAAGAATTACCTGTTTGCCTTAACTTAAATATCTACTTGTTTGTTTAACTGCTTTGCTGCTGCTACAGCGGGTTACAATGATGTTAATAACTACTTTTCAGCATCCAATTGAAACTCTTTAATTCCTTGTTTGTTTAACCGGTTTGCTGTTATAACTCCCAGTTGAGATGTTTTGCTAACTTCAACTTTTCTGAATCCAATCGGAACTTTAATGGCAAAACAGGTTAGCCCAAGATCAAAGAGCGAGGTCACCATGGATGTTGCATCATCCCACAGCAGTGGCACCGGCCCAATCGTGCATTATGAATTGCCAACTGTTGATGCTCTAGAGGCTAAACTAGTGGTAGAAAGAGATTTTGCTTCTGCACTTAGAGATGAAGTTGACATGTTGAGGAAGCAAACAGCACAATCACAAGCAGTACTCAAGACAACCATTAAATATTTGGTGGATTTCAAAACGAAGCAAGCTGAGACTGACCAGATTCTTAAGGTCCTGAAGGAAAAAAGGAAATTAAATTCCTACTTGGTAAATCATAGGTGAAATGTTCTTTCCATCGTTGAATAACCTTTGTGTTGTCTGTTCATGTAATCAATCAAACCATTTGTTCTAGAGATCTTGTAATAATTTTTTTTTGGGTTTTTTGGTTTGTAATTTTATTTGAGCACAAGTCTGTATTAATTGATAAGACTCGGAGACATTTCATTTGGATTGTTGTGCCAGACCTACAAATATGCTAATCAGGCTGAATGTGCATTCAGCAATAGTAGTAGTATAGATGGACCATAAGTGGCACGCATCGGAAAGGGCCAAGATGCTGGCTAAAAAAAGGATGATGTTGTAGCCAAAAAAAGTACAGCAGCCTGGCTTATGTATGTTAGTTGATATTATTGATCCATATACTCTATAAGTGTTTATATGTCTGTTAGTTCTGTACATTCTTGGTTGATTGACTCGGTATTTGAATCTTGATACATTGCTTGTGTACATATCTAAATGGGAGTACACATTATGTTGCGTGTGACGTTTGAGTTGGACATGAAGTGTTCCAAATATTCAAATTCACCTTAAACTGGATTCTAGCTTCTGAATTTGAGTATCAGCATTTGTAAACCATATTCATATATGACAGTGGAATACATCTTTGTCGTCCTTTTGAAGATATATAAAAACACGTAGAATGATTTATAAAGATTGATATAGGAATACAAAATGGATTCGAATTTAGTTGCCAGGGTAAACGTGGATGCTTATTGTCCCAAAATTCGAAAGAAGCGGCAAAATGTCCACTCCCACGTCGGCTGCCCGAAGCCAAGTGTTTGGGAGATGGAAATTACTGTCTACCTATTACACGGACAATCCATCGGCCCGATTTCCACTGCTCTAAATAGGGGTAGGTCAATAACTTCAATTAGACGTGACACGACCGCCTCTGAGCCCATTCCGACATGGTGGGAGTCAAACATGGGCGGCAAAACACATTTGATTCAAGCTCGTCCGAAAGACCTCTGTTTCTCCCTCCATTCCCCATTCATACACGGTGGGCGGCAAAACAAACTCGACTCGGCCGAAATCGATGTAGGCAAATATTTTCAATAGGGGCAGGTTTGTAACTTCACTTCGACGTGACACAACCGCCCTACCTGTCAGCCCCGTTCATACACCGTGGGTGCCAACCATGGCCGCCAACCACCCTCTCCTCGCCCGAAATCGCTCTGGGCAAATATTGGCGAGATACGAGATTACCTTCCTATCCCCAACCGACGAGACGTACAAATTTTAAACGGAGGCTAAGTTCGTAACTTTCCCATATTTCAGACAGGCGCGTCCCAAAAACATGGTTCCCCGTACCTCTCCCTCCATTTTTCGATTCATACACCGTCCGCGCTAGAACACCCCATCCCCACACCAGCCTCCGTCCGCCACCCCATCCATCGCCGCCGTCCTCCACCACATCCATCGCCACCGTCCTCCACCATGTCGGGGCTCCTACCAAGACCACGTCGTCCACTCTTAGAGATGGACGTCTCTCATCCATGGTGACGGACCAATAGCCTTGCATCGCGTCCTCTCGCTTCATCGGCGTCGTCGTCCTCTTTGCCGGGGCCTTTCACACGACCTTCTCTTCCACCGCAATGGGACTTATCCCCCGATGCACCCGTCTACCATCGCAGATCTGCTTCAACGCCACCGACAGCCATCATCCCCCGGATGCCTACACGGTGCCACAAGAGAGGTGGCACTTCATATCTCCTCAACTTTTTGATCTCAACCAAAAAATAGATCTTAACTTGGTTACTCTACTTTCTTTTCAGCTCTTAGAATTTAGTTCTTAGTTCGAAGCAAACAATGGATGCTAAATATCATTTCTTCGGTTTGCAGCTACAAATCTGCCATGGCACAGCCATAATACGGTTTAATTGATCATGCTTAGGGTTTAATTGATCATGTTGGTTCTGTGGTGGTTTCTTTAATAGAAATCGGAGGGGAAACCCTCTTTTGCTAAAAAATATGCTTAGAGTTTCCCCCTTTTATGATCACTATACAATCAGAATATGTGCTTCGTGTCATAATAACACTGCTCCACCCATCAAGCTAAACAAGCTTAGTTGTTCAAATATGAATCTGATATTATTAAAACAGAGTTGTTTAATTGGTCAGCTAAATGTTCCTAAATTAGTTTCGAAAATGCATGTTCACCGCTCAAGTGTGTATCTCTACAGGGTGCCCACGGTGGGTCGGCCCACCCTGGGATTTTGGGTCATCCCAGGCCCCGATTCCCCTCTGTTCTGCTGCGTGCTTCCGATCTCTACTCGCCCCCAGTCGCTTGCCTCGCCAGCGACTTGCCGTCCCCGGACGGCATGACTCTAGGAGGAGACGCCGGACTAACAGGAGGCCAGGAGTTGCTCGCCTAACAGCGTCACCGCTGCCCGGGCGCGCCGCCGTGCCTACCTTCCCAGTCCGTTCAGGGCTCAGGCATGCAGCACCCACCAAGCCAACCTGATTTATCCTGAGATACATCCTCAACACTTAGCAGCCACTCCTCATCACCCATTTTCTAATTGATTCATTACTCATTAGGCAGGACTGTCATTAGGGTTTGTTGTGTGCTCAGTGCTACCTACACTTACTGGTTCAGATGTATTTCGGTAATCTTTAGTACCTCTAAAGTTCACAGGGTTTTCAAAATTCCGGCCCTCGGAACAGACACTAGTCATTTTGGATTGTTGGTCGTAGGGACATTGACCCAGATTACTACTGCAAGCCAGTTTTGTTGACAATTTTACTTGTCTTTCTTACTCATTCGATATAATATCCAATTATTCACGTCGATTAGTTGCAAGCAATAAGTGCTAGACAAACTTCTTCATTCAGATTTTGGACGGTCTCTTACTGCAGTTACAATTCTGCATACTTGTCCTAGTAAGCTCACAAGTAAATGATTGATTCACTACATCTATGCTTGCCTTGTCATATTTGTTGTCAATATTCTTTTAGGGTGGACCACCCTGTTTCTAAATACTGGAACCGTAGACATGAGTGAATAGTATTTCTCTATGTGATCTCTTCCATCATATGTGGGCAACGAACACTGCATTGTATAGAAAGAAAGTGTCATTTCCTGCTTTTACATAGGTTTCAATCTTTTACATGGAATACAATCTGCCTACTTGCTTTGTGTCGCACTACCAACACTTCACCCTTGAAGCTAAACATTACGCCACTC
>NC_057798.1:467265902-467271549 GCF_018294505.1 Triticum aestivum | reverse complement strand
TGTGGTGAAGCAGCCCACGTTTGCACCTTGTCATCTCCTATTTTATCTTACTGATGTGGCTGATGATATGAACAACATGCCATGCACATTATCCAAAATAGATACAATGATTTTATTTGCCCTTCATCTATGCTTGTTATGTTGACATGGTAATCCAGTAGTGTGGTGAAGCTCCCCGCATTATGAACAATGCCAAATTATGCTATTGATATTTTGAACTTACTCTTTATTTTCTAATTTGAAATTGGATGGTATTGACAGCACAGTTATCATCTTTGTTTATACACGTGCAAAACATGTCATCTCTCTGCTTTGTTTCAGGGTGATATGCCTGATGGCATGCATAAGTCTGCTGAAGGTTGTGAGACAAACCCAACATATATTGCAGCAAAGAAGGCAAAACATCTTGAAGATAGCGAGACAACCCCAAAGTCTTGTATTGATGCAGTGTTCAAGTTACTTGAGACTAGCAGCCAGACAAGCTCACAGAATTTGTTGTCTGAATCAGTTCGACTTCTTCAGTCCCAAGTTCTAGCAGAAAGGCATTCTGCAACTCAACTTCGACTTGAAGTCCTATCTCTAAGAAAGATTGCGGAGAACACCAATGAGAACCTCATCGCTAAACAGCTACACTTGGAAGCTATGACCAACATGCTAGGCCGGTCTCACAGCCTTGCTCAGCAGCTTGTGCAGTAGTTCCCCCGCAAGGCTAACCTTTCTTGAACTGTCTTGGAAGTGGTCTCGGTTCAGTATTATTTTGTTACGCTGCAATGGTGCCCAGTTTTTGTAATCTACTTCTTTGTTGCGCTTTATGATCACTGGTGGCGAACTTCGATGCCCAGTGGATGAAATATACCTTAAATCCTTTATTATATAGTGTAGGTTTATTCTTAGTTACTATGCCGTAATTTCTTTATTGTATAGAGTAGGTTTGTTCTTAATTCCTACTAGTTACTGCCTTCATTCGCTATCTGGAAAAAAATCAGATGTAGTTGACCGGGCCGAAACATTCGACTCTAACGGGCCTGGTTTTTAGCGTGCCACAATTGGGTCGGCCTGCATCTTTCTTGGGCCCGAATGATTGGGGCCTTTACACATTGCGCCAGGCCCAAACTTACACCGACCTATATTTTAGTTGGGCCTTTTGTCGACACAGCGCTTAGTTTGGCCCAGGTAGCGTTGGGCCATTAACAGGCTGAATATTGTACTAGCCTGTTACGGCCGAGATGAAACCACGGGCCTTTAGCAGGCCAAAATGCATGTTGGGCCTCAATTTTCACTAGTCATCGACGGGCCTTCAGCATGCTGAAATGTAGACCGGGCCATTTTGGGCTCAGTTCGCTCACGGGCCGTTACCAGGCCGAAACATATCTCAGGCCTTAGTTGGTCCACTGATATCATGGGCCTTTAAGAGGCCGAAAGCTTAGTACAGGCATTAACGGGCCGAATTACGTGACAGGCCTTTAACAGGCCCAAATTCACGCTGGGCTTCACTGTTGCCACCTTTAGCACGGGTCGTTAGTGGGCCCGATGTCCCGTTGGACCATATATGGCCCATGGGGAGCACGAGCCATTCCCAGGCCTAAAGTCACACCGGGCTGAAATGGGCCCATGTCTACATCAGTCCTCTAACAGGCCGAAAGTCACACCGGGCTGAAATGGGCCCATGTCTACATCAGGCCTCTAACAGGCCGAAAGTCAATGGGCCGTAGTTGGGCCCAAATATTCGGCGAACAATTAACGGGCCAGATCTGGCTTCGGGCCGCAAATGGGCCCAATTATTGGGCGAACAATTAACAGGCCAGATCTGGCTTCGGGCCGTAAATGGGCCCAAATTTTGGCCGAACAATTAACGGGCCAGATCTGGCTTTGGGCCGTAAATGGGCCTTTATTAACTAGGTCGTTATTGGGCTGGCCCACTAGTACCTGATTAAGTACTACGGGCCTTTGACTGGGACGGCCTTTTTAACCTATATGTGCCTCTGTTGGGCCCAGCCACGTGTCAACATATCATAGGCATGTCTCCTCCAATGGACGGGCAACATCTGGCCCACTAACGAGCTGACAGGTGTTCCCTTCGGCCAATCTGAATTTTACACGTGGAAATTTCCCATTGGTCTGGGCTGTTAACGGGTTATCGGATCCAAAACCCAACCCGATAGCTTAATGGTGTTCCATTACGGTGGATGCCACATGTTGGTCACCCTTGACAAAATCACTTCTATGACGCACGATTTATCGTCATGGAAGTGAACACTTCCGTGATGATAATTTTGGTAATGTCATGGAACACTTCTACGACAGCACAGGTATGAGTATCTTGATTCCATCATAAAATCGTCATGGATGTACATGCATGACAAAAAATGCGACCTACTGTGACAAACACGTATCATCATGGAAGTGTATTTTTTGTAGTGTTATTATTCATGCTAGAATTGTATTACCTGGAAACTTAGCACAGGTGTGAATACATAGACAAAACAAAGTGTCCCTAGTATGCCTCTACTTGACTAGCTCGTTAATCAAAGATGGTTATGTTTCCTAACCATAGACATGTGTTGTCATTTGATGAATGGATCACATCATTCGAGAATGGTGTGATGGACAAGACCCATCCGTTAGCTTAGCATCATGATCGTTACAGTTTCATTGCTACTGCTTTCTTCATAACTTATACATGTTCCTCAGGCTATGAGATTATGCAACTCACGAATACCGTAGGAACACCTTGTGTGCTATCAAACGTCACAACATAACTGGGTGATTATAAAGATGCTCTACAAGTGTCTCTGAAGGTGTTTGTTGGGTTGCATAGATCAGGATTCGGATTTGGCACTCCGTGGATCGGATAGGTATCTCTGGGCCCTCTCGGTAATGCTCATCAATATAAGCCTTGCAAGCAATGTGATTAATGAGTTAGTTACGGGATGAAGCATTATGGAACGAGTAAATAGACTTGCCGGTAACGAGATTGAACTAGGTATGATGATATCGACGGTCGAATCTCGGGCAAGTAACATACCGATGACAAAGGGAACGACATATGTTGTTGTGCGGTTTGACCGATAAAGATCTTCTAAGAATATGTAGGAGCCAATATGAGAATCCAAGTTTCGCTATTGGTTATTGATCGGAGATATGTCTCGGTCATGTCTACATAGTTCTCGAACCCGTA
This sequence comes from Triticum aestivum, assembly GCF_018294505.1. NCBI lineage: Eukaryota > Viridiplantae > Streptophyta > Magnoliopsida > Poales > Poaceae > Triticum > Triticum aestivum. The sequence goes on along the minus strand of NC_057798.1, from coordinate 467,268,371 downwards.
CGGTCCGCATGCTTAATATTCGATGACGATTTGTATTAATGGTTATGTGTTTTTGATGACTGAAGTTTGTTCAGAGTCTCGAATGAGATCACGAACATGACGAGGAGTCTCTAAATGGTCGAGACATAAAGATTAATATATTGGACGATGTTATTCGGACACCGGAAGAGTTCCAGAAGGTACCGGGTAAAAATGGAGTGTCGGAGGGGTTATCGGAACTCCCCGGGGAAGCAATGGGCCAACATGGGCCATAGGGGAGAGAGAGGACAGCCCGAAAGGGGTGCCCTCCCCCATGGGGAGTCCGAATAGGACTAGGGGAGGGGGCACGGCCCCCCTTTCCCTCTCCCTCTCCCTTCCTTCCTTCCCCCTTCCACTAAGTGAAATCCTACTAGGACTTGGAGTCCTAGTAGGACTCCTCCCTCTTGGCGCGCCCTACAGGGCCGGCCGGCCTCCCCCTCTCCTCCTTTATATACGGGGGCAAGGGGGCACCCCAAAGCACAACAAACAATCTCATAGCCGTGTGCGATGCCCCCTCCAGAGTTTAACACCTCGGTCTTATCGTCGTAATGCTTAGGGGAAGCCCTGCGCCGGTAACATCATCAACACCGTCGCCACACTATCGTGCTGATGGAACCCTCCCTCGTCCTCAACTAGATCAAGAGCTCGAGGGACGTCATCAGTTTGAACGTGTGCTGAACACGGAGGTGCCGTACGTTTGGTACTTGGTTCGGTTGGATCTTGAAGACGTTTGAATACATGAACCGCATTAACTAAACGCTTTCTCTTTCGGTCTACGAGGGTACGTGGACACACTATCCCCTCTCGTTGCTATGCATCTCCTAGATAGATCTTGCATGATCGTAGGAAATGTTTTGAATTACTATGTTCCCCAAGAGTGGCATCCGAGCCAGGCCTATGCGTAGATGTTTTATGCACGAGTAGAAAACAAAGAGTTGTGGGCGATAATAGTCATACTGCTTACCACCAACGTCATACGTTGATTCGGCGGTATTGTTGGATGAAGCGGACCGGACCGACATTACATGACCGCGTTCATGAGACTGGTTCTACCGACATGCTTTTGCACATAGGTGGCTGGCGGGTGTCTGTTTCTCCAACTTTAGTTGAATCGAGTTTGACTACGGCCGGTCCTAGTTGAAGGTTAAAACAACACACTTGACAAAAAATCGTTGTGGTTTTGATGCGTAGGTAAGAACGGTTCTTGCTAGAAGCACATAGCATCCACATAAAACTTGCAACAACAAAGTAGAGGACGTTTAACTTGTCTTTGTAGGGCTTGTTGTGATGTGATACGGTCAATACATGATGTGATATAAATTGTTGTATGAGATGATCATGTTTTGTAATAGAGTTATCGGCAACTGGCGGGAGCCATATGGTTGTCGTTTTATTGTATGAAATGCAATCGCCATGTAGTTGCTTTACTTTATCACTAAGCGGTAGCAATAGTCGTAGTAGTAATAGTTGGCGAGACGACAACAATGCTACGAGGGAGATCAAGGTGTCAAGCCGGTGACGATGGAGATTATGACGATGCTTCGGTGATGGAGATCATGAGCACAAGATGATGATGGCCATATCATGTCACATATTTTGATTGCATGTGATGTTTATTTTTTATGCATCTTCTTTTGCTTAGTACGACGGTAGCATTATAAGATGATTCCTTACTAAATTTCAAGGTGTAAGTGTTCTCCCTGAGTATGCACCATTGCTGCAATTCGTCGTGCCGAGACACCACGTGATGATCGGGTGTGATAAGCTCTACGTTCACATACAACGGGTGCAAGCCAGTTTTGCACGTGCAGAATACTCGGGTTAAACTTGGCGAGCCTAGCATATGCAGATATGGCCTCGGAACACTAAGATCGAAAGGTCGAATGTGAAACATATAGTAGATATGATCAACATAGAGATGTTCACCATTGAAAACTACTCCATCTCACGTGATGATCAGACATGGTTTAGTTGATATGGATCACGTAATCATTTAGATGACAAGAGGGATGTCTATCTAAGTGGGAATTCTTAAGTAATATGATTAATTGAACTTTAATTTATCATCAACTTAGTCTTGATAGTATTTTGCAAATTATGTTGTAGATCAGTAGCTCGTGTTATAGCTTCCCTATGTTTTTTATATGTTCCTAGAGAAAACTAAGTTGAAAGATGATAGTAGCAATGTGATAAGTCTCCAACTTATCTATAATTTTTTATTGTTCCATGCTATTATATTATCTATTTTGGATGTTTAATGGGCTTTACTATACACTTTTATATTATTTTGGGACTAACCTATTAACTGGAGGCCCAGTCCAAATTGCAGTTTTTTGCCTATTTCAGTGTTTCGCAGAAAAGGAATATCAAACGGAGTCCAAATGGAATGAAACCTTCGGGAGAGTTATTTTTGGAACAAACACAATCCAAAAGACTTGGAGTAGATGTCAC
>NC_057798.1:467243556-467265892 GCF_018294505.1 Triticum aestivum | reverse complement strand
CAACGGCTCTGAAGTGACCCGCACTCTAGCTAGGCGAGCATGCCCAAACGCCGGCCCGAACTAGGTATCCACACATCACTCCCTTGTGCACTGTTCCGACGATGTTTGGATATCCTTTCACTGCTCTCTTAGCTTACATGCCTATGCAACTCTGACTTTAACTCTTATTTCTTCTGGAGATATCATCTGAAACAAGCAAATCCATTTTTTAGCGAAGCATGACGGCACTACGGGATCTGGTACACATCCTGCACACCCGTATAACCTTGTAAGTATCTGTCCTCTGGTACAACATCAAGGTTGATTCCTCTTATTTGATCAACCATTCGCCGTGTCAAAACTGCAGAGGGGGATGCAAGGAGCACAAGGCCTGCACATCCAAGCAAGTGGTAACATGGACTTGTACATGGAACATCCCAAGCGCAAGCAGAGCTGCAGTGAGCATGTACAACGAGCTAGCGTAAGTCCCTGCATTTCATTTAATTCATACTGGCATTCGTGTATTATTTGTGTGGAGTGGAGGATCCACGAATTCAAGTTATCAGGGGCGAACATTTAACTTAAAAAATACGAAGGCACTTGCACTCCGGAAATCAACATAACTTGAGAAATGTGAAGCTACATGCACTTTGAAAACCAGCTAATGATCCAAAGTAGTTCAGATTATAAACACTAAATGATGCAAGCACCAAAAAACACAAAATGCAACATGGTGTACAAGGACTACAAACATGGTTCGTACCTGCTTGAATTATTCGTCTCTGGCTGAAAATATCGAAGTGTAATTGCACCTATAACCAGTGCGCAAACTGCATATCAATATATCTATCCTGCACAAGTATGCCAATAGTTTCAAACAACAGATTAGAAAAGTATTTATGCTATGTTGTCATGATACGAGGACTTTCTGGTAGATGGCCTCGACGTTTCCTCAAGCTATTAAAATGCACTATAATTTGCTTGTCATCAATGCCTGCAAATCTCTGTCTCTCTCAACATAGTAGATCATCATTAGACACTAAATCCTTCAATGAGCTTGCAAAATGCTTGCATTAGATCCCTCATTAGACACTATATGTTCATCACCAGGAGCATGTAAAATGTTTGCATCAAATCCTTCATTAGCAGTCTGTTCATTAGACACTTCAGGCTCAAGAACAACATGAGCTTGTATGTTTGCATCGGAAACTTGATTAGATACATCAGATTCAGTCAGTTCAGTATTGATTGGGGAGTTATAAAATAAGTAGAAATTGGTTTCATTTTCTCATAGATTCCCTACATACAAGTAGTTTTACAACACCGTCAGGTTTAACTATTGTCTAGAAATTGAAGAGTTGAATTAGATATAATCAAGGATGTGATGTACCTGCTCATTGCGCATGCTACTCTTGCAATCTGCGACTGTCCATTTGTGCAAGCTCGATGCCATGCCCGTGCTGCCGCCGCTGCCTCCCACGTAGGCTACACCCAGGGTTAGATCTTCATCTTCTTGTCCTTCCGTTCGCTTAAAGACCGGCGACCGCCCTCCAACGAGGGCGCGAGGAAGTGTTGTGCCGGTCTGTCCAGTGGCGGCTAGGTTAGGAGTGAACCAGACTGGAGGCTGGAGCGAATCAATTGGGATATTTCCTGCTGTCGATCGATATGGGAGGCGCTCGTTTGGGCCGCGAGCCTGCTATAGGGCCTGCCATGCACTTATGTTATTGGCCCATCCAAATTGAAACATTTTTCTTCATTTTTTACATTGCCTGCTTGTGCGTTGGGACAAACAAAACTAGCCTGGGCCAACCTGGACGACTCAAACTAGGTGCACACTTTCCAGCCACCTGAGGCGGCTGCCCATACCAGCCCCTATGGTGGCGTCGCCCCATTTTGTGTGTAGGATTGGGTAGTGAAAAATATTCCAGTGGCGCTTTTGATTTACCCACAGAATGGTTGAATTGCTTGTTTCTATGAACTGAGTTCGCCAATAATATGAAGGATGTCAGTCTTTTCATCCGATTGTAGATTGCTTAGATCTCGATATGCCAAAAGTAATCGCATGAAATATACAGTAAAAGCTAGTGTGATGTGTGTGGCTACAACTAGTCTGACTACACTCCTCATATAACATATCAAGGACGCACCATCTGACTAGATTAACCATTCGACTTACCAATGCAGTGTGGGAAGAAAGAAGTATTGGGACTGTGTATCCAAGCAATTGATGCCATGGACTCCTTCGTACAACCTTGTAAACGAAAAAGAAGTTGCACTGTGCCTGTACAAAGAACTAGCGTAAGTTCAGTTACCTGCTCCTTGGAATTTTAGCTAGCCACTTATTGCAAAATTGTTCAATTATGTTGCTTGGCTTAATTTAGTTTGCTACTGATTACATAATGCCACAACCTGTTAATCATATTGTAGACTGCGCCTAGATATGTGTTTGATACTTACTGTTAAGAATTACCTGTTTGCCTTAACTTAAATATCTACTTGTTTGTTTAACTGCTTTGCTGCTGCTACAGCGGGTTACAATGATGTTAATAACTACTTTTCAGCATCCAATTGAAACTCTTTAATTCCTTGTTTGTTTAACTGGTTTGCTGTTATAACTCCCAGTTGAGATGTTTTGCTAACTTCAACTTTTCTGAATCCAATCGGAACTTTAATGGCAAAACAGGTTAGCCCAAGATCAAAGAGCAAGGTCACCATGGATGTTGCATCATCCCACAGCAGTGGCACCGGCCCAATCGTGCATTATGAATTGCCAACTGTTGATGCTCTAGAGGCTAAACTAGTGGTAGAAAGAGATTTTGCTTCTGCACTTAGAGATGAAGTTGACATGTTGAGGAAGCAAACAGCACAATCACAAGCAGTACTCAAGACAACCATTAAATATTTGGTGGATTTCAAAACGAAGCAAGCTGAGACTGACCAGATTCTTAAGGTCCTGAAGGAAAAAAGGAAATTAAATTCCTACTTGGTAAATCATAGGTGAAATGTTCTTTCCATCGTTGAATAACCTTTGTGTTGTCTGTTCATGTAATCAATCAAACCATTTGTTTTAGAGATCTTGTAATAATTTTTTTTGGGTTTTTTGGTTTGTAATTTTATTTGAGCACAAGTCTGTATTAATTGATAAGACTCGGAGACATTTCATTTGGATTGTTGTGCCAGACCTACAAATATGCTAATCAGGCTGAATGTGCATTCAGCAATAGTAGTAGTATAGATGGACCATAAGTGGCACGCATCGGAAAGGGCCAAGATGCTGGCTAAAAAAAGGATGCTGTTGTAGCCAAAAAAAGTACAGCAGCCTGGCTTATGTATGTTAGTTGATATTATTGATCCATATACTCTATAAGTGTTTATATGTCTGTTAGTTCTGTACATTCTTGGTTGATTGACTCGGTATTTGAATCTTGATACATTGCTTGTGTACATATCTAAATGGGATTACACATTATGTTGCGTGTGACGTTTGAGTTGGACATGAAGTGTTCCAAATATTCAAATTCACCTTAAACTGGATTCTAGCTTCTGAATTTGAGTATCAGCATTTGTAAACCATATTCATATATGACAGTGGAATACATCTTTGTCGTCCTTTTGAAGATATATAAAAACACGTAGAATGATTTATAAAGATTGATATAGGAATACAAAATGGATTCGAATTTAGTTGCCAGGGTAAACGTGGATGCTTATTGTCCCAAAATTCGAAAGAAGCGGCAAAATGTCCACTCCCACGTCGGCTGCCCGAAGCCAAGTGTTTGGGAGATGGAAATTACTGTCTACCTATTACACGGACAATCCATTGGCCCGATTTCCACTGCTCTAAATAGGGGTAGGTCAATAACTTCAATTAGGCGTGACACGACCGCCTCTGAGCCCATTCCGACACGGTGGGAGTCAAACATGGGCGGCAAAACACATTTGATTCAAGCTCGTCCGAAAGACCTCTGTTTCTCCCTCCATTCCCCATTCATACACGGTGGGCGGCAAAACAAACTCGACTCGGCCGAAATCGATGTGACACAACCGCCCTACCTGTCAGCCCCGTTCATACACCGTGGGTGCCAACCATGGCCGCCAACCACCCTCTCCTCGCCCGAAATCGCTCTGGGCAAATATTGGCGAGATACGAGATTACCTTCCTATCCCCAACCCACGAGACGTACAAATTTTAAACGGAGGCTAAGTTCGTAACTTTCCCATATTTCAGACAGGCGCGTCCCAAAAACATGGTTCCCCGTATCTCTCCCTCCATTTTTCGATTCATACACCGTCCGCGCTAGAACACCCCATCCCCACACCAGCCTCCGTCCGCCACCCCATCCATCGCCGCCGTCCTCCACCACATCCATCGCCACCGTCCTCCACCATGTCGGGGCTCCTACCAAGACCACGTCGTCCACTCTTAGAGATGGACGTCTCTCATCCATGGTGACGGACCAATAGCCTTGCATCGCGTCCTCTCGCTTCATCGGCGGCGTCGTCCTCTTTGTCGGGGCCTTTCACACGACCTTCTCTTCCACCGCAATGGGACTTATCCCCCGATGCACCCGTCTACCATCGCAGATCTGCTTCAACGCCACCGACAGCCATCATCCCCCGGATGCCTACACGGTGCCACAAGAGAGGTGGCACTTCATATCTCCTCAACTTTTTGATCTCAACCAAAAAATAGATCTTAACTTGGTTACTCTACTTTCTTTTCAGCTCTTAGAATTTAGTTCTTAGTTCGAAGCAAACAATGGATGCTAAATATCATTTCTTCGGTTTGCAGCTTCAAATCTGCCATGGCACAGCCATAATACGGTTTAATTGATCATGCTTAGGGTTTAATTGATCATGTTGGTTCTGTGGTGGTTTCTTTAATAGAAATCGGAGGGGAAACCCTCTTTTGCTAAAAAAATATGCTTAGAGTTTCCCCCTTTTATGATCACTATACAATCAGAATATGTGCTTCGTGTCATAATAACACTGCTCCACCCATCAAGCTAAACAAGCTTAGTTGTTCAAATATGAATCTGATATTATTAAAACAGAGTTGTTTAATTGGTCAGCTAAATGTTCCTAAATTAGTTTCGAAAATGCATGTTCACCGCTCAAGTGTGTATCTCTACAGGGTGCCCACGGTGGGTCGGCCCACCCTGGGATTTTGGGTCATCCCAGGCCCCGATTCCCCTCTGTTCTGATGCGTGCTTCCGATCTCTACTCGCCCCCAGTCGCTTGCCTCGCCAGCGACTTGCCGTCCCCGGACGGCATGACTCTAGGAGGAGACGCCGGACTAACAGGAGGCCAGGAGTTGCTCGCCTAACAGCGTCACCGCTGCCCGGGCGCGCCGCCGTGCCTACCTTCCCAGTCCGTTCAGGGCTCAGGCGTGCAGCACCCACCAAGCCAACCTGATTTATCCTGAGATACATCCTCAACACTTAGCAGCCACTCCTCATCACCGATTTTCTAATTGATTCATTACTCATTAGGCAGGACTATCATTAGGGTTTGTTGTGTGCTCAGTGCTACCTACACTTACTGGTTCAGATGTATTTCGGTAATCTTTAGTACCTCTAAAGTTCACAGGGTTTTCAAAATTCCGGCCCTCGGAACAGACACTAGTCATTTTGGATTGTTGGTCGTAGGGACATTGACCCAGATTACTACTGCAAGCCAGTTTTGTTGACAATTTTACTTGTCTTTCTTACTCATTCATATAATATCCAATTATTCACGTCGATTAGTTGCAAGCAATAAGTGCTAGACAAACTTCTTCATTCAGATTTTGGACGGTCTCTTACTGCAGTTACAATTCTGCATACTTGTCCTAGTAAGCTCACAAGTAAATGATTGATTCACTACATCTATGCTTGCCTTGTCATATTTGTTGTCAATATTCTTTTAGGGTGGACCACCCTGTTTCTAAATACTGGAACCGTAGACATGACTGAATAGTATTTCTCTATGTGATCTCTTCCATCATATGTGGGCAACGAACACTGCATTGTATAGAAAGAAAGTGTCGTTTCCTGCTTTTACATAGGTTTCGATCTTTTACATGGAATACAATCTGCCTACTTGCTTTGTGTCGCACTACCAACACTTCACCCTTGAAGCTAAACATTACGCCACTCATAATTGCTTAGTTTATTGTTCAAATACGAATTTCATATGATTCTAATGTTCCTACTTCAGTTTTGAAATGTGTGCCTGCCTGTTATAGAGACATAAGGGGTTTGTATTTCTGTGTGTGGTCTGGTCAGCATGGTTGGGGGTGAACTTTGCATATGCAGGGGTTTATAGGGAGACACTCTTCGAGTTGAATCCGCAATGCATTCCATAGATAATCTGACTACTTTTTATGTTTTCATGAATCTCAGATTCTGAACAACATCATAATGATTATGAGCTTGCGTGCATGAAAAGAATAAAGCAGAACAATGCCATGGCTGTCAAACTTGGCATTAAGGGACTGAAATCAAGTCTGGATGCAATGCAATGCAAAAGCTCTCCACCTATAGATTCATGCTCAGAATATGATCCTAATGGTGATTCTGAGCTAGAGGGAGACCAAAGTCAATGTAGCTCCCTAGTGGAGGAGTCAGAGGAAGATGCCCTATCTTATTCACCCATCAAGGTACTTGCTCTAACTTTCCAAGGTTACATTGCTCGCACATATCTTGCAACTGATGCTTTGCATTGCTTCTACTTTGTTGAACTGCCATTAGCTTAGTTTACACATCGTGTATGTGAATACACCCTGCCTATCCATTTTTAGTACATATTCCATCTGTCATCATACCATATTTATCCATTCAAATGTTGTTCTTGTGTATCAGACGTTCAAAAGGAAGAGGGTGATTGCTGATCGTGGAGGAGCACAAGCAAAGTATTTGGAAAAGGTAGTGGCACCTGATAAATCAAATAGCCCATTAGGTGTAGTTGCAATATCACCTGACCCACAAAACACCCCAACTCTAGCAGACTCTAGCCCTACTACACTGGTCATTTCTGATGCCCCAACTCAGCAAACCCCAACTGCAGCAAACAATATGATTATGCCAGTTGACATAGCACCAGCTCTACGACGCAAAACCCCCATTCCAGCAAAGAGTACACCAAATCCAGTTGCCAAATCCCTTTTCAAACCAGAGAGAGCCCCAATTGCAGCAAATAGGACCCCTGTTCCATTTCTTCCCAGTTTAGAAGATGAAGCTTATGTTGTTGTCAAGAACTTTGTGCGCATCTTTCCTTCATGGAAAGATTATACCGCAGACACAGAACAATTTCCAGTCTTCCTCCACAACTTACGCGTAAGTAATGTACTAATGTTATTCATGGTCATTACTGCATATGTTTCTGCTGACAGAAGACACAAGACTTCATTCTTTTAAATAGGCGAGGAGCAAACAGGATTGTGAAGATGAGCAAGGGTTGGTTGCGCTTTTCAAGCACTCGTTGATGAAGTATCGTTCCTACCTAAGGCAAGCGCACTTTGATGGCAAGCCTCTGAACGAAATTTCTGTAAAGTCTCTGGTGCTACATTTATCCGACGGTGACTGGAATAATCTTGTTACACATTGGTCTCGGCTGCAGCATAAGGTACTGTCTATGATATCACATCACAATTTGAACTACATTTCTGCATTTGCCTTAATGTCTCACTTGTACGAAAACCGTTAGCAGAAGAACATTCGTTCTCAAGGGACCACAGAATCTCGCAACTATACTGCACACTGCATTGCTCTTGTGATTAGCTCTTGCCCTGTATGACCATACTTACTTTCATAGTTGTTTGATTATGTAGCATCACTGCACATGTTAGCCTTGTAATCGTCCATTTGGTGGACATTATAAGATCCGTATGGACTCTTACATAAATTTAGAATCAACCCAATGCTTTTGAAGAGGTTTAGCTTTGTAGTCCTCTTGTAAGGACTGAACGTGGTCTATCACTGTACTTACATTAACAGCTACTCCCTCCGTCCCATAATATAAGAACGTTTTGTACAGTACACCAGTGTTCAAAACACTCTTGTATTATGGGAAGAGGGAATGGTTCATTGTGTAGCATTCTGCATCTTATCTCCCCCGCCCACCATTTACTAAAAAAGATCAGATCTATATTTAATCTTACCAACAAGTAGAATACAGACAATGCCAGTGCAGAAGTGTAGCCCATTGCTCTTGTCAGTACATTTTGTCCTATAACGCTTGTACTTCCAAGGATTGGTAGTTGATTATGTAGCATCAATCTGCATCTTATCTTCATTATCCTCTATCCCTTCTAGTATTATCATATCTATAATTACTCTCTATAAAATGTAGAGTACAGGCAATGCTTATGAAGAAGATTCTGTGCTGAAATTCTTGAGTTATCCTTCCCTTGACATGGAGAAGGGCATTATAAAGCCGGTGTTAACTGTTAATGTAAGTCAGTCCTTCTAAAGCCTTTATCCTCAACTGTTGTTTAATTTGCTCATACTCCCTATCGTTTACTGCTGTTTAGTTTGCTGTTTCTACCAAAATGTGTTCGCAAGAACCGTAAGTTCTAAGTTTTACTTGTAAAATCAAATTCTTTATTCATACCATGCACATTACTTAATACTCCCTATATGTATGCTTGTTTTTGTGGATCTATAATCCAGTGTGTGGTGAAGCAGCCCACGTTTGCACCTTGTCATCTCCTATTTTATCTTACTGATGTGGCTGATGATATGAACAACATGCCATGCACATTATCCAAAATAGATACAATGATTTTATTTGCCCTTCATCTATGCTTGTTATGTTGACATGGTAATCCAGTAGTGTGGTGAAGCTCCCCGCATTATGAACAATGCCAAATTATGCTATTGATATTTTGAACTTACTCTTTATTTTCTAATTTGAAATTGGATGGTATTGACAGCACAGTTATCATCTTTGTTTATACACGTGCAAAACATGTCATCTCTCTGCTTTGTTTCAGGGTGATATGCCTGATGGCATGCATAAGTCTGCTGAAGGTTGTGAGACAAACCCAACATATATTGCAGCAAAGAAGGCAAAACATCTTGAAGATAGCGAGACAACCCCAAAGTCTTGTATTGATGCAGTGTTCAAGTTACTTGAGACTAGCAGCCAGACAAGCTCACAGAATTTGTTGTCTGAATCAGTTCGACTTCTTCAGTCCCAAGTTCTAGCAGAAAGGCATTCTGCAACTCAACTTCGACTTGAAGTCCTATCTCTAAGAAAGATTGCGGAGAACACCAATGAGAACCTCATCGCTAAACAGCTACACTTGGAAGCTATGACCAACATGCTAGGCCGGTCTCACAGCCTTGCTCAGCAGCTTGCGCAGTAGTTCCCCCGCAAGGCTAACCTTTCTTGAACTGTCTTGGAAGTGGTCTCGGTTCAGTATTATTTTGTTATGCTGCAATGGTGCCCAGTTTTTGTAATCTACTTCTTTGTTGCGCTTTATGATCACTGGTGGCGAACTTCGATGCCCAGTGGATGAAATATACCTTAAATCCTTTATTATATAGTGTAGGTTTATTCTTAGTTACTATGCCGTAATTTCTTTATTGTATAGAGTAGGTTTGTTCTTAATTCCTACTAGTTACTGCCTTCATTCGCTATCTGGAAAAAAATCAGATGTAGTTGACCGGGCCGAAACATTCGACTCTAACGGGCCTGGTTTTTAGCGTGCCACAATTGGGTCGGCCTGCATCTTTCTTGGGCCCGAAAGATTGGGGCCTTTACACATTGCGCCAGGCCCAAACTTACACCGACCTATATTTTAGTTGGGCCTTTTGTCGACACAGCGCTTAGTTTGGCCCAGGTAGCGTTGGGCCATTAACAGGCTGAATATTGTACTAGCCTGTTACGGCCGAGATGAAACCACGGGCCTTTAGCAGGCCAAAATGCATGTTGGGCCTCAATTTTCACTAGTCATCGACGGGCCTTCAGCATGCTGAAATGTAGACCGGGCCATTTTGGGCCCAGTTAGCTCACGGGCCGTTACCAGGCCGAAACATATCTCAGGCCTTAGTTGGTCCACTGATATCATGGGCCTTTAAGAGGCCGAAATCTTAGTACAGGCATTAACGGGCCGAATTACGCGACAGGCCTTTAACAGGCCCAAAGTCACGCTGGGCTTCACTGTTGCCACCTTTAGCACGGGTCGTTAGTGGGCCCGATGTCCCGTTGGACCATATATGGCCCATGGGGAGCACAGGCCATTCCCAGGCCTAAAGTCACACCGGGCTGAAATGGGCCCATGTCTACATCAGGCCTCTAACAGGCCGAAAGTCACACCGGGCTGAAATGGGACCATGTCTACATCAGGCCTCTAACACGCCGAAAGTCAATGGGCCGTAGTTGGGCCCAAATATTCGGCGAACAATTAACGGGCCAGATCTGGCTTCGGGCCGCAAATGGGCCCAATTATTGGGCGAACAATTAACAGGCCAGATCTGGCTTCGGGCCGTAAATGGGCCCAAATTTTGGCCGAACAATTAACGGGCCAGATCTGGCTTTGGGCCGTAAATGGGCCTTTATTAACTAGGTCGTTATTGGGCTGGCCCACTAGTACCTGATTAAGTACTACGGGCCTTTGACTAGGCCGGCCTTTTTAACCTATATGTGCCTCTGTTGGGCCCAGCCACGTGTCAACGTATCATAGGCATGTCTCCTCCAATGGACGGGCAACATCTGGCCCACTAACGAGCTGACAGGTGTTCCCTTCGGCCAATCAGAATTTTACACGTGGAAATTTCCCATTGGTCTGGGCTGTTAACGGGTTATCGGATCCAAAACCCAACCCGATAGCTTAATGGTGTTCCATTACGGTGGATGCCACATGTTGGTCACCCTTGACAAAATCACTTCTATGACGCACGATTTATCGTCATGGAAGTGGACACTTCCGTGATGATAATTTTGGTAATGTCATGGAACACTTCTACGACAGCACAGGTATGACTATCTTGATTCCATCATAAAATCGTCATGGATGTACATGCATGACAAAAAACGCGACCTACTGTGACAAACACGTATCATCATGGAAGTGTATTTTTTGTAGTGTTATTATTCATGCTAGAATTGTATTACCTGGAAACTTAGCACAGGTGTGAATACATAGACAAAACAAGTGTCCCTAGTATGCCTCTACTTGACTAGCTCGTTAATCAAAGATGGTTATGTTTCCTAACCATAGACATGTGTTGTCATTTGATGAATGGATCACATCATTCGAGAATGGTGTGATGGACAAGACCCATCCGTTAGCTTAGCATCATGATCGTTACAGTTTCATTGCTACTGCTTTCTTCATAACTTATACATGTTCCTCAGGCTATGAGATTATGCAACTCACGAATACCGTAGGAACACCTTGTGTGCTATCAAACATCACAACATAACTGGGTGATTATAAAGATGCTCTTCAAGTGTCTCTGAAGGTGTTTGTTGGGTTGCATAGATCAGGATTCGGATTTGTCACTCCGTGGATCGGATAGGTATCTCTGGGCCCTCTCGGTAATGCTCATCAATATAAGCCTTGCAAGCAATGTGATTAATGAGTTAGTTACGGGATGAAGCATTATGGAATGAGTAAATAGACTTGCCGGTAACGAGATTGAACTAGGTATGATGATATCGACGGTCGAATCTCGGGCAAGTAACATACCGATGACAAAGGGAACGACATATGTTGTTGTGCGGTTTGACCGATAAAGATCTTCGAAGAATATGTAGGAGCCAATATGAGAATCCAAGTTTCGCTATTGGTTATTGATCGGAGATATGTCTCGGTCATGTCTACATAGTTCTGGAACCCGTACGGTCCGCATGCTTAATATTCGATGACGATTTGTATTAATGGTTATGTGTTTTTGATGACTGAAGTTTGTTCAGAGTCTCTAAATGGTCGAGACATAAAGATTAATATATTGGACGATGTTATTCGGACACCGGAAGAGTTCCAGAAGGTACCGGGTAAAAATGGAGTGTCGGAGGGGTTATCGGAACTCCCCGGGGAAGCAATGGGCCAACATGGGCCATAGGGGAGAGAGAGGACAGCCCGCAAGGGGTGCCCTCCCCCATGGGGAGTCCGAATAGGACTAGGGGAGGGGGCACGGCCCCCCTTTCCCTCTCCCTCTCCCTTCCTTCCTTCCCCCTTCCACCAAGTGAAATCCTACTAGGACTTGGAGTCCTAGTAGGACTCCTCCCTCTTGGCGCGCCCTACAGGGCCGGCCGGCCTCCCCCTCTCCTCCTTTATATACGGGGGCAAGGGGGCACCCCAAAGCACAACAAACAATCTCATAGCCGTGTGCGATGCCCCCTCCAGAGTTTAACACCTCGGTCTTATCGTCGTAATGCTTAGGGGAAGCCCTGCGCCGGTAACATCATCAACACCGTCGCCACACTATCGTGCTGATGGAACCCTCCCTCGTCCTCAACTAGATCAAGAGCTCGAGGGACGTCATCAGTTTGAATGTGTGCTGAACACGGAGGTGCCGTACGTTTGGTACTTGGTTCGGTTGGATCTTGAAGACGTTTGAATACATGAACCGCATTAACTAAACGCTTTCTCTTTCGGTCTACGAGGGTACGTGTACACACTATCCCCTCTCGTTGCTATGCATCTCCTAGATAGATCTTGCATGATCGTAGGAAATGTTTTGAATTACTATGTTCCCCAAGAGTGGCATCCGAGCCAGGCCTATGCGTAGATGTTTTATGCACGAGTAGAAAACAAAGAGTTGTGGGCGATAATAGTCATACTGCTTACCACCAACGTCATACGTTGATTCGGCGGTATTGTTGGATGAAGCGGACCGGACCGACATTACATGACCGCGTTCATGAGACTGGTTCTACCGACATGCTTTTGCACATAGGTGGCTGGCGGGTGTCTGTTTCTCCAACTTTAGTTGAATCGAGTTTGACTACGGCCGGTCCTAGTTGAAGGTTAAAACAACACACTTGACAAAAAATCGTTGTGGTTTTGATGCGTAGGTAAGAACGGTTCTTGCTAGAAGCACATAGCATCCACATAAAACTTGCAACAACAAAGTAGAGGACGTTTAACTTGTCTTTGTAGGGCTTGTTGTGATGTGATACGGTCAATACATGATGTGATATAAATTGTTGTATGAGATGATCATGTTTTGTAATAGAGTTATCGGCAACTGGCGGGAGCCATATGGTTGTCGTTTTATTGTATGAAATGCAATCGCCATGTAGTTGCTTTACTTTATCACTAAGCGGTAGCAATAGTCGTAGTAGTAATAGTTGGCGAGACGACAACAATGCTACGAGGGAGATCAAGGTGTCAAGCCGGTGACGATGGAGATTATGACGATGCTTCGGTGATGGAGATCATGAGCACAAGATGATGATGGCCATATCATGTCACATATTTTGATTGCATGTGATGTTTATTTTTTATGCATCTTCTTTTGCTTAGTACGACGGTAGCATTATAAGATGATTCCTTACTAAATTTCAAGGTGTAAGTGTTCTCCCTGAGTATGCACCATTGCTGCAATTCGTCGTGCCGAGACACCACGTGATGATCGGGTGTGATAAGCTCTACGTTCACATACAACGGGTGCAAGCCAGTTTTGCACGTGCAGAATACTCGGGTTAAACTTGGCGAGCCTAGCATATGCAGATATGGCCTCGGAACACTAAGATCGAAAGGTCGAATGTGAAACATATAGTAGATATGATCAACATAGAGATGTTCACCATTGAAAACTACTCCATCTCACGTGATGATCAGACATGGTTTAGTTGATATGGATCACGTAATCATTTAGATGACAAGAGGGATGTCTATCTAAGTGGGAATTCTTAAGTAATATGATTAATTGAACTTTAATTTATCATCAACTTAGTCTTGATAGTATTTTGCAAATTATGTTGTAGATCAGTAGCTCGTGTTATAGCTTCCCTATGTTTTTTATATGTTCCTAGAGAAAACTAAGTTGAAAGATGATAGTAGCAATGTGATAAGTCTCCAACTTATCTATAATTTTTTATTGTTCCATGCTATTATATTATCTATTTTGGATGTTTAATGGGCTTTACTATACACTTTTATATTATTTTGGGACTAACCTATTAACTGGAGGCCCAGTCCAAATTGCAGTTTTTTGCCTATTTCAGTGTTTCGCAGAAAAGGAATATCAAACGGAGTCCAAATGGAATGAAACCTTCGGGAGAGTTATTTTTGGAACAAACACAATCCAAAAGACTTGGAGTAGATGTCACGGAAGCAACGAGGTGACCACGAGGGTCCAGGGCGCGCCCTACCCCCCTAGGCGCGCCCCCACTCTCGTGGGCCCCTCGTGGCTCCCCTGACCGACTTCCTTCGCCTATATATATCCATATACCCTGAAAACATCCAGGAGCACCATAGATCAGGAGCTCCGCCACTGCAAGCCTCTGTAGCCACCAAAAACATCTCGGGAGCCCGTTCCGGCACCCTGCCGGTGGGGGAATCCATCACCGATGGCCATCTTCATCATCCCGGCGCTCTCCATGACGAGGAGGAAGTAGTTCACCCTTGGGGCTGAGGGTATGTACCGGTAGCTATGTGTTTGATCTCTCTCTCTCGTGTTCTTGATTTCGCACGATCTTGATGTATCACGAGCTTTGCTATTATAGTTGGATCTTATGATGTTTCTCCCCCTCTACTCTCTTATAATGGATTGAGTTTTCCCTTTGAAGTTATCTTATCAGGTTGAGTCTTTAAGGATTTGAGAACACTTGATCTATGTCTTGCATGTGCTTATCTGTGGTGACAATGGGATATTCACGTGATCTACTTGATGTATGTTTTGGTGATCAACTTGCGGGTTCACCTTGTGAACTTATGCATAGGGGTTGGCACACGTTTTCGTCTTGACTCTTCGGTAGAAACTTTGGGGCACTCTTTGAAGTACTTTGTGTTGGTTGAATAGATGAATGTGAGATTGTGTGATGCATATCGTATAATCATGCCCATGGATACTTGAGGTGACATTGGAGTATCTAGGTGACATTAGGGTTTTGGTTGATTTGTGTCTTAAGGTGTTATTCTAGTAGGAACTCTTGAATAGATCGATCAGAAAGGATAACTTTGAGGTGGTTTCATACCATACCATAATCTCTTCATTTGTTCTCCGCTATTAGTAACTTTTGAGTGACTCTTTGTTGCATGTTGAGGGATAGTTATATGATCCAGTTATGTTATTATTGTTGAGAGAACTTGCACTAGTGAAAGTATTAACCCTAGGCCTTGTTTCCTAGCATTGCAACACCGTTTACGCTCACTTTTATCACTTGCTACCTTGATGTTTTTATATTTTCATATTACAAAAACCTATATCTATCATCCATATTGCACTTGTATCACCCTCTCTTCGCCGAACTAGTGCACCTATACAATTTACCATTGTATTGGGTGTGTTGGGAACACAAGAGACTCTTTGTTATTTGGTTGCAGGGTTGTTTGAGAGAGACCATCTTCATCCTACGCCTCCCACGGATTGATAAACCTTAGGTCATCCACTTGAGGGAAATTTTCTACTGTCCTACAAACCTCTGCACTTGGAGGCCCAACAACGTCTACAAGGAGAAGGTTGCATAGTAGACATCAAGCTCTTTTCTGGCGCCGTTGCCGGGGAGGTGAGTGCTTGAAGGTATATATTTAGATCTTGCAATCGAATCTTTTAGTTTCTTATTTTATCACTAGTTTAGTCTATAAAAGAAAACTACAAAAAAAATGCTATAAGTTCGGGGTGCCGCACTTGTGAAAGTGTTCAGACTTTATCACACCATAATGCGGGGAACATAAGCCCCTGGTGTATTTGGCCGTACCAAAATGTACGGATGCAACATGTCATAAATGAACATATATATAAGGTAATGCAATTATGGGCAAAAAGTGCTGCATTTTATTCGAGAAGAGCTGCTATGAGTGCGGAATGATACAAATAGTGTGGAAAGCAAGGGATTGGACGAATTAAAGGCGTCTCCCTCCACGGGTAGGCCGCGGAATGGTGTATTTAACAAATTTAATGCTCGTAATGGAGACCACCTGAGTGTTTGTCGCGGCCTTTGTTCCTCCCTGGCTGTTGCATCATGAGTTCGGCAGGTTCGCCGCCGGACAGAGTTCTGTATAAAAAAGAGAGAAATAAAAGATAAAAAGAGCGACACACTTGGGAGCCCCTGGTGTGGTCGAACCGCACTCTGGGTCTGTTGTGCTTGTGCCTCTCCCCCTATGCCCATGGTATCTCCAGGGCGTAATTATGTACGCGGAGAGTTTGTCTTACAATTGTGCGAGGGCTGGGGTTGAGGCCGCATTGCTACGCGTGCTCGGAACGTGCCAGGTGGTCTTGGTTGATGTTGCTCCGGGCGCGTTTGGCCATGTCCGGTCGTTTAACGGCCGGACTCGAAAATTGCCTTAAAAGGCTGCTCTGTACTTCTGCCGCGAGAGCCGCTGTATGTTCCTCCGTTCAGAGGGAGCGTTCCGTGTTTCCATTGACCGTGATGACTCCACGAGGGCCTGGCATCTTGAGCTTAAGGTATGCATAATGCGGCACCGCGTTGAATTTTGCGAACGCGGTTCGTCCAAGTAGAGCGTGATAGCCACTGCCAAACGGGACTATGTTGAAGATTAACTCCTCGCTTCGGAAATTATCCGGGGATCCGAAGACCACTTCCAGTGTGACTGAGCCTGTACAACTGGCCTTGACACCTGGTATGACGCCTTTGAAGGTTGTCTTTGTAGGTTTAATCCTTGAAGGGTCTATGCCCATCTTGCACACTGTATCCTGATAAAGCAGGTTCAGGCTACTGCCGCCGTCCATCAGGACTCTCGTGAGGTGAAATCCATCGACGATTGGGTCTAAAACCAATGCGGCGAATCTGCCATGGCGGATACTGGTCGGATGGTCTCTTCGATCGAAAGTGATCGGGCAAGAGGACCATGGGTTGAATTTTGGGGCGACTGGCTCCATCGCGTATACGTCCCTTAGTGCACGCTTCCGCTCCCTCTTGGGGATATGCGTTGCGTATATCATGTTTACCATCCGAACTTGAGGGGGGAATCCCTTTTGTCCTCTGTTGTTCGGCGGCCGGGTCTCTTCCTCGTCATCGCTGTGTAGCCCCTTGTCATTGTTTTCGGCGATTAATTTGCCTGCCTGCTTGAATACCCAACAATCTCTGTTGGTGTGGTTAGCTGGCTTTTCGGGGGTTCCATGTATTTGACAGGAGCGGTCGAGTATTCGGTCCAAATGGGACAGGCCCGGAGTGGTTCTTTTGAATGGCTTCTTCCGTTGACCGGGCTTGGAGCCTCGGAATCCGGCGTTGACTGCCGTATCCTCATTGCTGTCGCCGTTAATGTGGCGTTTGTTTTTGTTTTGACGCGACCTGCCATTGCGGTCCTTGGTATCCAGACTGCCAGCGTTTTTGCTGAGGTTGTTGCTGCGAGCTAGCCAGCTATCCTCTCCCGCACAAAAGCGGGTCATGAGTGATGTGAGGGCTGCCATGGATTTCGGCTTTTCCTGTCCTAGGTGCCGGGCCAGCCACTCGTCGCGGATGTTATGTTTGAAGGCAGCGAGGGCCTCTGCATCCGGACGGTCGGCGATTTGATTTTTCTTTGTTAAGAACCGTGTCCAGAATTGCCTGGCCGATTCGTCTGGCTGCTGGATTATGTGGCTTAGGTCATCTGCGTCCGGTGGTCGCACATACGTGCCCTGGAAGTTGTCGAGGAATGCGGCTTCCAGGTCTTCCCAGCATCCAATTGACTCTGCGGGCAGGCTGTTAAGCCAATGCCGAGCTGGTCCTTTAAGCTTGAGCGGGAGATATTTGATGGCGTGAAGATCGTCGCCGCGGGCCATATGTATATGGAGGAGATAATCCTCAATCCAAACCGCGGTGTCTGTTGTGCCATCGTAGGATTCGATATTAACGGGTTTAAACCCTTCAGGGATTTGATGATCCATTACTTCATCAGTGAAGCATAGTGGGTGTGCGGCGCCTCTATATTGAGCAATATCGCGACGTAGCTCGAGAGAGCGTTGTCTGCTGTGTTCGGCCTGGCCGGAGTAGTTGTATCCGGCGCGACGGTATTCGTCATGGGTCTTGGGTCGCCCACGTGATCCTCGATCTGAGCGATCGGCTCCGGACTATGGGTCGGAGCGGATTCATGTGCGGCCTCCAAGGTGTTGTCCGGCGGCAGAGTTAGGTCGTGCCCATCGTGACAGCACGGCACGCTCGGCTGTGGCTCAGATCCATCGAAGATTAAGTCCCCGCGGATATCGGCCGTGAAGTTTAGGCTTCCAAACCTGACCTGACGGCCAGGGGCGTGGCTTTCGATCTGCTCCAGATGGCCAAGTGAGTTGGCCCGCAGTGCGAAGCCGCCGAATACGAAGATCTGTCCGGGGAGAAAAGTCTCACCCAGGACTGCGTCATTGTCGATTGAAGAGGCCATCAAGCCTATCGGTGACGACACAGAGGAACTCTCAATGAAAGCACCAATGTCGGTGTCAAAACCGGCGGATCTCGGGTAGGGGGTCCCGAACTGTGCGTCTAGGCGGATGGTAACAGGAGACAAGGGACACGATGTTTTACCCAGGTTCGGGCTTTCTTGATGGAGGTAAAACCCTACGTCCTGCTTGATTGATATTGATATTGTGGATGTTTACAAGAGTGGATCTACCACGAGATCAAGGAGGCTAAACCCTAGAAGCTAGCCTATGGTATGATTGTAATGGTTGTTGTTGTTGTTGTGTCCTACGGACTAGAGCCATCCGGTTTATATAGACACCGGAGAGGGCTAGGGTTACATAGAGTCGGTTACAATGGTAGGAGATCTACGTATCCGTATCGCCAAGCTTGCCTTCCACGCCAAGGAAAGTCCCATCCGGACACGGGACGAAGTCTTCAATCTTGTATCTTCATAGTCTTGGAGTCCGGTCGATGATGATAGTCCGGCCGATGATAGTTCGGCTGATGATGATAGTCCGGCTATCCGGACACCCCCTAATCCAGGACTCCCTCACAAAGCATTAAGTAACCAGAGAAGCCTCCCCCAACCTTGTGGGAGACTCTCTTCTTTGATTTGCACAAAATTATATATTTCCCACAAGGCAGCTTGTTTCTTATGAGCAGGGAAATATTTAGCAGAGAAGTAATAAATCATATCCTGGGGACTACGCACACAACCAGGAGCAAGAGAATTATACCAAGTCTTAGCATCACCCTTTAATGAGAACGGAAATATCTTTAGTATATAATAATAGCGAGATGTCTTATCATTAGTAAACGGGGTGGCTATATCATTCAACTTGGTGAGATGTGCCACAACAGTTTCAGATTCAGTGCCATAAAAAGGATCGGATTCAACTAAAGTAATAATCTCAGGATCAACAGAGAATTCATAATCCTTATCAGTAACAAAGATAGGTGAAGTGGCAAAAGCGGGGTCATGTTTCATTATAGCATTTAGAGTGTTTTGTTTTAGCTTAGCTAACAATTTCTTAAGATCTGAACTATCATTGCAAGCAAGAAAATCTCTAGCAGTTTCTTCATCCATAACATAACCCTCAGGAACAACAGGCAATTCATAATCATTCGGAGATCTTTCATCATCACTATCATCAATAATAGCATCTTCAATAATTTCATTCTCTCTAGCCCTAGCAAGTTGTTCATCAAGAAATTCACCTAATGGCACAGTAGTATAACGCACAGAAGTAGTTTCATCATAAGTATCATGCAAAGTAGAAGTGGCATCGTCGATAACATGCGACATATCAGAATTCATAACAGTAGCAGGTTTAGGTGTCGCAAACTTATTCATAATAGAAGGAGAATCTAGTGCAGAGCTAGATGGCAGTTCCTTAGATAAGAAGTAATAAATCATATCCTGGGGACTACGTACACAACCAGGAGCAAGAGAATTATACCAAGTCTTAGCATCACCCTTTAATGAGAACGGAAATATCTTAAGGATATAAAAATAGCGAGACTTCTCATCATTAGTTAACAGGGTAGCTATATCATTCAACTTGGTAAGATGTGCCACAACAGTTTCAGATTCAAGGCCATAAAAAGGATCAGATTCAACAAGAGTAATAATCTCAGGATCAACAGAGAATTCATAATCCTTATCAGTAACACAAATAGGTGAAGTAGCAAAAGCAGGGTCAGGTTTCATTCTAGCATTAAGAGACTGCTGCTTCCGTTTAGCTAATAATTTCTTAAGATCAGATCTATCATTGCAAGCAAAGATTTCCCTAGCAGCTTCTTCATTCATAACATAACCCTTAGGAACAACAGGCAATACATAATCATTGGGAGCACCTTCATCATCACTATCATCAATAATAGCATCTTCAATATTTTCATTCCCCCTAACTCTAGCAAGTTGTTGATCAAGAAATTCACCTAATGGCAAAGTAGTATCACGCACAGAAGTAGTTTCATCATGCATAGAAGAAGTGGCATCATCAATAACATGCGACATATCAAAATTCATAGTAGTAGCAGGTTTAGGTGTCGCAAGCCTACTAATAACGGAAGGAGAATCTAGTGCAGAGCTAGATGGCAGTTCCTTACCTCCCCTCGTAGTTGAGGGCAAAATCTTGGTTTTAGCGGCTTTCAAGTTCTTCATAGTGATCAACAGATATAAATCCCAAGTGACTCAGAGAATAGATATATGCTCCCCGGCAACGGCGCCAGAAATTAGTCTTGATAACCCACAAGTGTAGGGGATCGCAATAACTTTCGAGGGTGAAGTACAACCCAAATTTATTGATTCGACACAAGGGGAGCCAAAGAATATTCTTGAGTATTAGCAGTTGAGTTGTAAATTCAACCACACCTGGATAACTTAGTATCTGCAGCAAAGTATTTAGTAGCAAAGTAGTATGATAGTAATGGTAACAGTAGCAAAAGTAAAGATAAATTCTTTTGGGTTTTTGTAGTTGTTGTAACAGTAGCGACGGAAAAGTAAATAAGCGAAGAACAATATGTGAAAAGCTCGTAGGCAATGGATCAGTGATGGATAATTATGCCGGATGCAATTCCTCCTGTAATATCTATAACATAGGGTGACACAGAACTAGCTCCAATTCATCAATGTAATGTAGGCATGTATTCTGTAAATAGTCATACGTGCTTATGAAAAAGAACTTGCATGACATCTTTTGTCCTACACTCCCGTGGCAGCGGGGTCCTAGCAGAAACTAAGGGATATTAAGGCCTCCTTTTAATAGAGAACTGGACCAAAGCATTAACACATAGTGAATACATGAACTCCTCAAACTACGGTCATCACCGAAAAGTATCCCGATTATTGTCACTTCGGGGTTGTCGGATCATAACACATAATATGTGACATTATACTTGCAAGATAGGATCAAGAACACACATATATTCATGAAAACATAATAGGTTCAGATCTGAAATCATGGCACTCGGGCCCTAGTTACAAGCATTAAGCATAGCAAAGTCATAGCAACATCAATCTCGGAACATAGTGGATACTAGGGATCAAACCCTAACAAAACTAACTTGATTACATGGTAAATCTCATCCAACCCATCACCGTCCAGCAAGCCTACGATGGAATTACTCACGCACGGCGGTGAGCATCATGAAATTGGTGATGGAGGATGGTTGATGATAACGACGGCGACGAATCCCCCTCTCCGGAGCCCCCGAACGGACTCTAGATCAGCCCTCCCGAGAGAGATTAGGGCTTGGCGGCGGCTCCGTGTCGTAAAACGGATGAAACTTTCTCTCTGATTTTTTTCTCCCCGAACGGGAATATATGGAGTTGGAGTTGAGGTCGGTGGAGGTCCAGGGGGGCACGAGATAGGGGGCGCGCCCTACAAGGGGGGCATGTCTCGTGGACTGGCCCTGGGCCCCCTGGTGTATTTCTTTCGCCCAGAAATTCTTATTAATTCCAAAAAGTGCCTCCATGGATTTTCAGGACATTCCGAGAACTTTTCTTTTCTACACATAAAACAACATCATGGCAGTTCTGCTGAAAACAGCGTCAGTCCGGGTTTGTTTCATTCAAATCATGAAAATTAGAGTCCAAAACAAGGGCAAAAGTGTTTGGAAAAGTAGATACGTTGGAGACGTATCATGGGCCAGCCACCTGTTGGGCCCACATGTCATGGACACAAAGGAAGGTGCCTTAAGGCACCAAAGCATAGTCCTGTCGGGGTGGTCGCGTGTGTCGGACGGACGCGTAGCACCCAGCCACCCACCCCCCTCCTTCGTCCCTCCCTCCCCCACTCCCTCCTTCGTCCCTCCCTCCCCCACTCCCTCCCTCGTCCCTCCCTCCCCTGCTCCCTCCCTC